>NW_004798097.1:107214-127532 GCF_000002075.1 Aplysia californica | reverse complement strand
TGTCTGTCTGTCTGTCTGTCTGTCTGTCTGTCTGTCTGTCTGTCTGTCTGTCTGTTCCTTCTTTACATCGATGGGATAATAAAACATTCACAGTTGTTCTTTATCTCCCCAGGCTCCGGTCAGGGCTCGGTTAAACAAGGGTCTCATATCTCGTCTTGGCTCAGCCATTGACAGTGCCAGAAAGGCGAATCGTAAGGTATGTCTAAATGAGCCACCACCTTGCATCATCACTCACTGAGATTGCAGCACAGTGTCACTTCCATGGAGTTTTTTTTTTTTTCAGCTGAGAGCAAGTCTCCTTGCTAAGTGTATTCTCTTGTCACAGCTTGGAGTCAGCTATCTGCCAAAACTTTGGCTGGACTTTTTAATAAGTTTTGGTACTTTTTAAACTAGACGTTGAAGCATAATATAGTAGTCATAATAATATCGTTTCGTGCTTTCATGACTTGAAATTCTACTTTTGAGATGAGGGAGAGCTGTGTTGTGTCTTTTGAGTGCTGTATGAATTAGAATTTATTTGAGTTGAGAGCAGTTCCTTCCATTTCTATCTTTGGAACTCATAATATTATATCAAGTGTCTTTAATACATTTTTACTTTTTCTGAGACTTTTATATATAATGGATTTGTAATTCCTAATACTTTTGTCTTTATAAGACTTTGATGGTGGTTTTGTTTTTCATACTTTTCTCTTATTTTGATATACCATAGGCTTGGGTTTATTAAAAACTGTTTTTTAATATCATGACATTGAAGTTTGGAAAGTGTACAATTATCAAAGTTATTGATTCGTCACTGAATGTTCTGCTTTATTTTCTCTTTTTGTGGAATACAGGATGTTGATGACTATTTTCAAGATCAGCGCAATTTTGCAAATGAATTTTCAAAAGCTGTGAAGGACGCTTCTCTTGTGAGTACTCTTTTTTTTTTTTTAATGGTGGGGTGGGGTGGGGGGGGGAGATGCTATAATTTAGTCTGGGGATATTGTGCTTATATTTCACAATGAAGTACTTGGTTTGATCCCAGGTTTGCACTGGCATGGACAGTGGACTATAGACTTATCTTATACTTTTTAACCACACTGATCTCTAAAGATGTGGGATATACTGTATTGCCTTCTTTGCTGAAGAAAATTATCTTCATGCCGCAATCAAACTTAGGATTTCTTTGACTGTTGAAATTAAACGAGAATGAGCCTGCCCATGCTTGTTGCTGGGTCAAAACCTTTAATGAATTCCTTCCAGAAACTGCAGAAATTAAGAAAATAGCTGAAGAAGTATTTCCATGAGGCTAAAATTGGAGGAACATTATGTCTTAGCTGGAAAATAATTATAATGTCTATTTTCCTTTACTTACAAAAGTAAGTCATTAAAATAAGACTCATTTGCTCTGGGGGTTTGCTGTCAACTTCCCTTGTGAACTAGTAAATTGTCTTTATAAAGAATTTGAGAGATGTCTGTGGCTTTAGAATGAGATTGTGAGAAAGTTTTTATTCTCCTTTTTTGTCCCAAATAGGTTCAAACATTGGAAATGATAGTTGGCACTACTCACAACAAAATGTATTTTTTAATATGTTTGATACATTTATGAACTTTTCTGAGCCTTTTTTCGTCCTCTCCCTTGTCTGTGATCCTCCTGTGTTTTGACTCTCATGAAAACAAGAAAAAGATCTCTGTGGCTGGCATCCAACAGTTTTTCTGACTCCACTTTGCAAGTATTGTATGAGAAAGGAAGTGAAACAAGTGGCTGTTAATTCAGTGTGTTTTATTTATTAGCTAGGGCTGATAGGCTGGCAGGCCGTGCCGTGGTTGATGGTGAGGTGAAATTTGACAAAGTAGAAGTGTAGAAGACCCTGGCGGAAAAGTTGCAGAATGGGGAAGACAGGGAGTCAGCAGAACACCACGCAATCATCAGGATGCGGGAAATGGGGATAGAGAGGGGAGAAGGAAGAAAGGAACGATTATCTGGAAAGGAAAGACATCACCATAATCAGACAGCCACCGGAACAATCAGTAAGGATACCTTGTGAGCTTTGATGCTGGGAGGAACTGAGCACTTATGGACCTGTCCGGTGTGCCATGACGTTGTTGCCCAGGACAGATAATATTAGCTAGGACTGGTAACGCTCTGCATGTACTTAACCATTACATTTGAAACAGATTTTCTGTATAATATGTGGTTTCAGTAGTCTAGTGGTTAGGCTACCAGATTCGTAATCAGAATGTTTTGGGTTTGGGAGTTCGAGCCGTAGGCCCGACGTTGTGTTCTTGGGAAAGGCACTTTACATGAATTGTCCTCACTTCATCTAGGTGGGAATGGGTACCTGGCCATAGACAGCGAAAGACCTTGTCTGTATGTAAGTGTTTTAGCGCCTTATCTGAAGTTGAGATTGTTTCAGATTGCTAGCAGGTCTGCTGGGGTCATAATATAGGTTGTAAAGCACATAGAGCTTACTGATGAATGAGCTCTATGTGCTGTACCAGTGCTATGGAATGTTATAAATTAAAATATGCCGTTTTACATTGTTGTTTTGCTTTTCTCCTTTTCTTTACAGAACTACAACAAATTGATTGTTGCACAGTGGCGTAAGTACTAAATAGTTTCGAGCAATTGGTTTTTTTTGGTTCTTTTCCTCCTCATGTTTTTACCTTCTATTCTTTTCCTTTTAATGCTCTCAGTTTTCAGGAACTATTTATTGGTTGTCTTCATATTACATTTATTATAAACCTTCATTTTTTGTATGTTTTTCACTAGTAATACCTCTATTCTTTGGTTCTTATACGACCTATTTTTGTTCAAAGTGCAAAAAGAAGTATACTAAAATTAAATATCTTTTAGTAAAGCTGCGAACTACTTGTACATCTTCTGGCCTGCCCTAGGGTCAGATACAATTGTGTCTGTTGTGCTCAAGCTAGGAACAGGCAACAGAAGATTACAGCTCATGAAGGATAGCAATGAAACTGACACATGATGAAATAACGTTTAGGGCGAAAAACACTAATCAATTCCAATCCCTCATTGCTGCAGGAAATTGTTAGCATGCCATAGTTTAATTTATCACATACGCTATCATAAATTTTATAAGACATTTAATGAAATTGTTACTTTTAAATTAAAGAAGATAATTCTATTAGCTTGTCATTGCCTTATTAGCCACATCTGCAGTCACCACAAGATAAATAGGGTTCTTACACTATCAGCTGTTTTGGTAAGTGCCTACTTCTGTCAGTCTCCCTCTTGACCTGTGTACGTGATGTGTACTTGTCACGGGCTTTCGATATCTTATCTCTTTCTCTCAGCAATACGGAGAACAAGTGGATAGAAAAGATATACTTAAATGCTATCAGAACAGGTCTTATGCATTTTGTAAAGTCAGTGAGTGTTTTATAACAGAGAAAATGTCTCTCGTCAGTGAAAAGATTTATTGTATCAACACTACAGAATATGAGATAAGTGTTGCAGTGGTATTATTGTTCCAGTTGTACTGTGGCAGAGTTACATTAAGTTGGTGGTTGGCGATTGGTGGTTGATGGTTGCTCTGATGTGGTTTCCTCCTACTTTCTTGTCAAACATGTATCGGTGGGTGGTTGGCGGGTTCTCTTGTATGGTTTGCTTCTTCTTTCCCATCAAACTCTTATCGTATTTTTCTCCCCTCCTTCTTTTTTATGTTTGTTACTCTCTTCTAACACCTCTAGTCCTCTGGCGCTCATATGACCTTATGCAGTTGCGAGTGTCGTAAAACCTTTACAAAAAAACAAACATGTATCGTCCTTACTTCTCCTTTTTTATTTTTATATGTTACTTTCTAGTAATGCCTCTAATCTTTGACTTTTATATGATCTGTGTTTCAAAAGTTCCGTAAAACTCTTACTTGAACAAAAACTAAGAGTTTCGTTTGTTAATCCTCCCTTGCCCCCTAAACCCACAGGACCCCAACACCTGAGTTGTCTGTTGAAAACTTATAGTCATCTGATATGGAATGACTTACCCACGAGAGAGTCAAGCCTCCTGGCAATATTTAAAAAGCAGCTGAAAAGTTTAAACTGCATCTTTTAGATGAGGCATATTTTTAGTTTTCTTATCATCTTGATCAATGTAATGTTATTAAGACTGTAGAGAGGGAGTGGGAAGAGAAAGAAAGAGAATGAGAGAGGGGGAGGGAGTGAAAGGATCTCTATTGGAACTATACTATATACACTGTGTTATTGTGAAGCCCACTGAGCCTTTTTCTCAGTGGAATGCGCTGTATGAGTATAATTTATTATTATAATAGATGGGCACAGATTACACAAACACGGAAAATTCAAATTCATTTACAGTTTGTCATTCCTGCATATCTCTTTTTTACAATTTTTTGCTGTATGGTTTACCTGAACTATGGACATGCGGAATACATTTGTCAATCTCCAACACTTTTGAGTTATTAGTACCAGACTGTATTATAAAAACTCCTGAGGTATTCTCCACCTTATGCTGAAGAATACATTAAGTGAGTTGAAGGAAGAAGGATTAAAGTGTTGCCCATCGGGGCTTGCTCTTGGGCCTCTTACGTCAGTTTGTACCTAAGGGAGCCAGGGGATTTTGTGTCTCACCTTCAGGGGGGTTGGATTTCAGAAAAGGAAGAGAAAAACAGAATCCGTGCAGCAAAAATATACATCAATAAATTAAATAACTTACCTTTTTATTGATCCCTGTAGGGCAATTTTTGTTACAATAGCAAACATGCATCATAAATACATACATATATAAATGCGTATACAAACCATCGCCTTAGACCTATTTTGTTCAGTCTACATAAGTAAAGAGGCATTTTGGACAAAATAATTTTGAGGCACAAATACATATTAACATTAATAATCTTAAATGAATAGCATTTGTATAGCACATATCCCCGCTCTACAGCAAGCTCTATGCACTTTACACACTATATTATTACACCAGCAGACCATAGAATACTCAGAAACATTCCCGGGAAGCATACAGTGCAAGCAGCTGATTAAGCGCCCAAACACTAACAAACTGACAAGATCTTTCGCTGTCTGTAGCTGAGTATCCATTCCTAGCTGGGGGGAAGTGAGGACACAAGGTCGGGCCCCTGACGGGATTCGAACCCATGACCTAACAGTTGCGAGTCTAAGAGCCTAATAACTAGGCTATCGACGCCACATACACAATATTACACCAATACAGAACAATTTCGCTTACATGCCATTTTGCAGCGCCCTGTATTTTTAGCTAGGGTTGTCGTGTCTTTCTCATGGACTTCCCAGTGGCCGCCCACCTTATGGTTTTAGAAAAGACTGCTTCGAGACTAATTGACAGATAAAAGAACTGATGAAAGTGTTGTGAAAGAACTCAGTGCACAGTGTAGCAGTATGCTTTCTAGGATAAGGAAAAAGAGACCCAGGTCACAAAAATAAAAAATGTAAAAACGGGCTTGGTGAGGACTGTGCTACAAGTAAAAATAGAAGTAAAGAGAAAACAAAATTATTGTTCTTCTCTTCATCAATTTGTTTTTCTTTTCTTGTTTACTTCAAATTTTTAGCGTTTAAACATTTTGATTAGAAATATTGACCGGAATCAGGCCATGCAGTGAACTATTGCGAATAAAACCAACTTAATTCATGCGCTCATGTGACTTTATGCAATTGCGAGCGCCGTAAAACTCTTACTACTACTTAATCAAGGCACTTCATTTGTGTGTTGCTTTTGTTTTAAGGTTTGTCCAGCTCTTATCGCAACCTGGCCACAGATTTCACTACTTGTACAGCTGAGATGAGAGACGAGCCTTTAATCAAAGTCAACAAGTATGTATGGATGTACTGTGAACAACCCCAATTTCTCCGTCACGGAGATTTATAGTATTTTATTTGAATTTATGAAGAAAAGTTTTTTAATTTAGCCTCAATTGTTTGGGAAAAATATGATTAAGTTAAAACAAATTGATACAAACTGCTGTGCAAAGTATGGGGGACATTGATTCACCTGTTAAAGAGATATCTCTGACGATAAGTTGCACCATGAATTTTTGATTGCCTTATAATTGATGGGCACTTTGAGGTGGCCAGATCCTTGGAATTCTCTTCATTTTCATGTTTTATCGGAGTCCAATCCGTGCGGACTCTGACTGATGCCATACCTGCTCGTGGGTGGTTTGCGGGTGTTCTGGCGTGGTTAACTCCTTCTTTCCAATCAAAGTCCTTATCTGTCTTTCCTTTTTTGTGTTTGTTACTCTCTTGAAACACCTCTCATATTCAGCACTTATATGACCTAATTGCGTTGTAAGTATCCTAAAACTCTTACTAAAACAAACTTACCTTCTCTTTTAATTTACATCTCAATAAGATTGTGAGAGTGACCTTAAATCATCGAATTCATACTCATATCTTGTCTTTTTCAGACTCATGAAGCTCGTCAGTGAAGGTTGTGAAGACGAGGCAGTAAGTGAATAAATCAAGTAATCAATGTTCCCCTTTTCTAATAGGTGGTTGGAAGGCGTTGTTATAGGCCCTATTTCTTGTCCATCCTTCTGTTGTTTCTGTGTGTCTATTTTGCATTTTCCTTGCATTAAATACCCAAAGTCATGTTTATGTGCTTCTCTTTTCTCAAATTAAAATACTCCCACTGTCCTAGCTTTTACAAGGAACTGCTGCTAGAGTTTTGCTCCCTAAGGGATTTATTACACGATCAGTTGAACCTGACATTTTGTCTGCCCTCTTTGTGATAAGGAAATAAGTCTGCGAGCCGCAGGCATAGCAGACAGTCCGATTAGCCAGACGCTGTGACCATCCAATATTAAAAGTTTTGTTAAAAAATTTGTTTAAAACTATGGCCTATCGTAAAAATAATTATCTAAAGTTCTGAACCAGAACATCAAAATTAACAAAGAGCCTCTGGAGTGACTCTTTTTCTTTGCTGAATTCAGAAGATCACCAAAAAAAAAGAGATTTATTGGGATCAAGATTGCATTATGTTGTGTTATCGTATCACAAAGATGTTGGAGACAAAAGTCAGTTTTAACTGATTATGCAATAGGCCCTTTATGAATGTACAACTGCTCTGTTTTGTTCGAGCTATGGCTCAATATCTCCAACATATTCAGCCTTTGTAGGTGATTAGTGGGTGCTCTGGTGTAGTATCCTTCTTCTCACTTTTTCGTGTGTTACCATTATCTTAAACAGTTTCTTGAAAAATGTCTCAAATCTTTCATAGTGCAGATGGTTGGTGGGTGCTGTGGTGTGGTTTGCTCCTTCTTTCCTATCAAACATCTGTCGTCCTGATCTCTCCTCCTTTTTTGTGTTTGTTACTCTCTTGTATCACTTCTAATCTTCAGCATTTATATGACCTTATTGTGTTGCAAGTGCTGTAAAACTCTTACTAAAACTAAATTTCTTGCATAGTTCATGTAGGATGTAAAGGTAAATTCTGACTGTTTGTGAGGGAAAATATTTTTTGAGTTTCTCCGTCTTTCTGCTGAAATGTTGTATCCCTCTCAGCCCGATGTGGCCCTGACAGGCGTGATCAAAGCAGCCTGCCTTCCAGATGATCTAATTGAGTTAATAGGGATGTTTAATTTCTACAGTTGCAATTGAAGGGTACAAGGGGAAAATATGAATATCACTTGTGGAATTTTAAGAGAAACAAAAATCAAATGCTTTGCAACCCATGTTTTTTACATAGGCTAACTTATTTTCCAGGCCCTCTAGTTTTTACATAGGTTAACTTATTTTCCAGGCCCTCTAGTTTTTACATAGGTTAACTTATTTTCCAGGCCCTCTAGTTTTTACATAGGTTAACTTATTTTCCAGGCCCTCTAGGTTTTAGCACTGGACACTTAGATATGACAGAAGAGGTGCACAAACACTTTCAGACCCATGCCACACCTCTAATTGGCCAAATTTAACATCTCATTCCCCCCCCCCCTCCCCCCCCCCCCCCCCCCCCCCACCTTTCAATCAGGCTGTTTGTTTTATCCTCTTGTTTTTTTGTCCCATTTCGTTGTCAGGGTAGCCTGGAGCTACGCAGTGGTCAATCTGAGCTCACTTTGGGTTTCTTCCTTGAACTCTATGCCAGATACAGCGATGCTCTAAAGGTAAGTTCTGAAAAGTTGTTTAATTTTCTCTTACATATGTCATTAATATCCTTTTTTGTCTCGTCAAGTTAGCTCAGTTGGTATCGCTCTGGACTGTAGAGTGGATGAGCATGGTTAGAATCCCCAATGGAACTTTCAGAACTCAGGTTGTTTTAGGGAGCTTTTAAGGTATCCTGTCATATAAATTGGTCCTATAGGAGTGGAGATGGATGTTGTATTAAGAGGTCCTGTCTTTTGGGGGTAGAACAGTTGAAAAAATTGCTAAATTGTACAATATTTATCACACCTTTCAAAACTGTATGGTTAGTTAACACTTTGCCCCCACGGTATGCCGGTCGGCGATGGTAAGAAAGTCGTCCCTTTTCCCCACGGGACGCTAATCGGTGATGGGGTGATATAGCAACAAAAACCTTGCAGCAATTGATCTCCTTTTTCACGTACTCACTTGTTAAGTTGAATTTCATTTCTGAAGACTTGTGTGGCCTTTGAGGTCGAATCAGTTTGTTTGCAACAATTGGAGTAATTTTTAAAAAATAATGTCGAGTAGACCTAGCATGTATACGTGCTGCTTTACTCTTATGCCATGACGAGAATTCACATGAAGAATGAGCTAGATTTAATGTTTTCAGTTCCAATTCTAATTCCTTATTTGGTGGACATGGGATCATCACTTTCCATTTTCTCAGTATTCTGAAAAGTTCATAATGGTTGGAGTATTTTTGCCGAGATACAGATATGGTATTGATGTACAGTATCTGCATCCTGGTCCGTGGGAACGAGTGTTGTGCGCTCTGCGCGCTGCATTGGTGGAAATGAGCTGAACCTTGAACCCTGGAACCCGCAATCTCACGATTATGTGGCCAGTAGCTTAATTACTAGACTAC
The DNA here is from genome assembly GCF_000002075.1 of Aplysia californica. Lineage (NCBI taxonomy): Eukaryota > Metazoa > Mollusca > Gastropoda > Aplysiida > Aplysiidae > Aplysia > Aplysia californica. The sequence goes on along the minus strand of NW_004798097.1, from coordinate 118,558 downwards.
CAATGCCACCCGAACAAGGGAGATCTGTGGCAGCTCATGTGGGGGCTTCATTGTAGTGCTTTGGTCAAACAACTTCACCAACAATGTAATGTTATGTAAGAGTCATGATCTCTGATGAAACCAAATTAAGCTGCTTGAGAGTCTAGAAAATTTCCAGACAACCCAGATTCAGGAAACAATCCATTGCAGATTTGAGCCAGATTCATCTGAACTATTATTCAGCATATTTGATTGGGAGTGATGCTTATTTTGGCTACATATAGCTCAAATGAGTAAAACGCCCCTCCAAAATCTTATTTGGACCACACCTTCATCATTGCAGTTATTGACCCGTAGATTGTACTTACGGATAGTGTCACTATGTCGTAAAGTCAAGGCAAGCAAGATCTAGATTACAGATTACATTGCTTTACAAGTCCAGATGGGAGAGATATTTGGTTATGTGGGTGAGGGTAGCCCAAGTATGCTTTCCTACCATGGTTACCTTATTTCGGCTACATATAGCCTAAATTAATGGAATGCTTACTTATAGTATAGTCCGAATAATGTCACCCTATATAATACAAATGAGGCATCGATGTACCCATGCTAACTTCATATGGAGTGGGTCGTGCATATATTTGCAATAAGCAGAACTACGTCAAGCAAAGGCATGAGTGCCATTTGGAAGATGAGAAAATAATACCAAAGCATTTCCTCTTGAGAAAAATAGAGAATAAAAAGAGAGGGAAAGTGTTAACATCTATAAAGATATATTGCCTCATGCAAGAAGGACTAAACCTCAACATAGACTGACATCAGAAACTGGGAGCAGACTGCAGAAGATCTCAGCAAATAGAAGGCGGAAGTAGGGCTTTATTCTCAAGATAAAACAAAAAAGTGTTCCGCTGAGGGCATTTGTCGATGGTTACAGTCGCAAACTGTTAAAGCCTGTGAAAGAAAAATTGCTGAAACTCAAGAGAATACATTCAGAAGTTCTCGCTTCAACCAGTTATTTTGCAGATTTGCTTCTACAAAAGTTATCTAAAATATTCTGTCCAGTTATCTTTTTTTCTCATCCTTTGGTGATTTTTTCTTCTTTTTTTCTGCTTTGTCCAGGACATGCATTTCCGCCGCACAAGTGCCTTAGTGGATTATGAGTCCTGTGAGAAAGCTTTAGAGAAAGCCAAGCCAGCAAAGAAAGCAGCGGTAGGTTCTCTGCTTTGTCTTTTATTTTAAATGAATCATCTTGTTTTGTGGGCTCGTAAGTTGTTGATGGTAGATGGTTGCTTTAATATAATCTTCTCTTTACTTTTTTTTAACATTTTCTCTATTGTCCTTTTCTGCCTCTTTATGCAATGTGTAAACTCACTGGAAATTATTTCTCATGGACAATGACAGTTTTCCTAGTTTTATTTAGAACTCAGGTCATATTGTTTTTGTGGGAAAGGGAGTTAAGAGTCAATGAGTCATTATCATCTTAATATCACATGTATTCTTCTCATGGAATTATAATATTGTCAGTATTGATAGAAGGATAGATTAGTTTAAGCTCTGCCATGGTCTTCACTTTATACCTTACTTAAAGCAAGAGTTTGACTATATTGAGGTTCAAGAACAGTAGCATCAAAGCTGTATCAAAAGAACTACCTTATGCACCAGCATTCTACCCCATTTGGTCCATTTTGCCATATTTTTGTTAGTGAACTTTAACTCTTTCCGGACGTAGGTTTTTGGGGTTTAGAAATAATTAACTTGTGGCTCGATTTGGCTTTTCAGGTGGTGTACAAAATAACTTCATAGAAGAACAACCATCACTCAAAACGCAACATATGATATATCAAATTGAAGAAAATTGAATGAGGAATACATCCCAATATGAAACAAGGATTAATTTCGAACATAAGTATGCATTAGAAGGGTTAGAAATGGCGATGGTGATTAGAAAAATAAATTTTGACGGAAAAAATTATCGTCACCAAATGTGTGAAAGCAAATCAGCTTAGCTGTCTTATCATATACAGGCCAAGGGCATAATCCATAAATTTCTGAATGCGCAGCTTTTTATTTTAAAGCAATATTCCAATTTTTGTTTGAGTTATGAAATTCATACTGAGTCTGGTTACATCGTTTTGTTGATGCAAGACCGCAAGAACTAATTCTCTCGTTTTTCCCCAAACCCATCACTTGACAAAGTGAAACTTAATGTTTTCATCCTTTCCGAGTTTTTCAATAGCAGTATAAAGTAATTATAAATCACGGATCGTGTTAAAACGAAACAATACTGAGTTACCCTATCACAGCCGATGTGTCGGCGATACGTCCGCAAGGGGTGTAGACTCGCGCAGATAAATCGGCGATACATCTGGAAAGAGTTAATAGCGGCCTATAAATAGATATTTCTGATCAACTTGAAACAGTCATAGGACTTTTAGGATTGTTCGTTTTTCAGTTCACACCCTTTAAACGGATTTATTGATCTAAAGTGGCTTTTCCTAATTTTGCTCAACGTCTGGACACCTGATTATGGACCTGATCTCCTGAGTCCAGCACTGTTGTTGAAGTATTCATTCTTATGTACTGTATATCTTCACATTTAGGACACAAGTGTGAATAAGACACAGGCTGTGGGTGGTTGGCTGGTGCTCTGGTGTGGTTTTCTCCTTCTTTCCTATCGAGCATCTATTGTCCTTCTCTCTCCTTATTTTTTGTGTTTGTTACTCTCTTGTTGCTCCACTAATCTTCGGCACTTACATGAACTTATTGTTTTGCAAGTGCTTTACGCTCTTACTAAAACAAGACACGTAGACTTTATAACCAAACTTTTAGTATAAAGCAAATGTGTTTATTGAATAAGAGGCACACATTTTTTCAGGTGGAGCTCCACCATCTTAAAGTTGTCCATTTTATTTCCAAAAAGCCAAAGTAAAAGAATCACAGTACTGATGCACGGGTATGAAAACTCCTCAATTCTAGTCACCGTTAAAAAAGTCTCTTAAATCTCATCATCATTCATTTCAATTGCATCATCCCCATCGTCCAAGTCACACAATGTGGGTGGTTGGCGGGTGCTCTGGTGTGGTTTGCTTCTTTTTTCCTGTCAAACATTTATCGTCCTTATCTCCCCTTCTTCTTTTTTATGTTTGTTACTCTCTTGTAACACCTCTTAATCTTCTGGCACTCATATGACCTTATGCAGTTGCGAGCGCCGTAAAACTTTTACTAAACTAAAAGTCACACAATGCGTGAGTTTGTTTCCTTTGTCAGCTCCTGTTGGGTTTTTTTTAGGGTCGAATTTTATATTTCATTGATAAGATGCAAGGTCACTTTGAAAACCTTATTCTTCGGTGAAAAGCTGCGTCATATATGCAGTGACATGCAGTATGTTTTATGTAAGAATTTTTAAAATACCATTCGTAACTTTTTGACAGCTAAGAAATTTTTCTTTTGATTATATAAAGTGCTCCCCTGCGCTGTGTCCTATACACTATGACATACAACGTGAATTTTATGTATGAATTCTTTTCATTACTAGTCGCAATGTTTGTCAGTTGATAACTCTCTAGTTTGATTTTATAAAGTTCTCATATGCGCTTATGCTTTAGTCGTAAGTGTTTTATGGTGCTCGCCACTGCTTACACACAATGTGGGTGGTTGGCGGGTGCTCTGGTGTGGTTTCTTCTTCTTTCCTGTCAAACATTTATCATCCTTATCTCCCCTTTTTCTTTTTTATGTTTGTTACTCTCTTGTAACACCTCTTAATCTTCTCGCACTCATATGACCTTATGCAGTTTCGAGTGCCGTAAAACTTCTACTAAACTAAAAGTCACACAATGCGTGAGTTTGTTTCCTTTGTCAGCTCCTGTTGGGGTTTTTTTAGGGTCGAATTTTATATTTCATTGATAAGATGCAAGGTCACTTTGAAACCCTTATTCTTCGGTAAAAAGCTGCGTCATATATGCAGTGACATGCAGTATGTTTTATGTAAGAATTTTTAAAATACCATTCGTAACTTTTTGACAGCTAAGAAATTTTTCATTTGATTGTATAAAGTGCTCACCTGCGCTGTGTCCTATACACTATGACATACAACGTGTATTTTATGTGTGAATTCTTTTTATTACTTGATAACTCTCTAGTTTGATTTTATAAAGTTCTCATATGCGCTTATGCTTTAGTCGTAAGTGTTTTATGGTGCTCGCCACTGCTTACGGTCATATGAGCGTGCGTGAGATGTGAGTTTGATGTTCATATGGAGAAGTTATTTTACTGAGTATGTCCATCTTTCCACAAGGGTGCTGTATCTCATTCTGCCTTGCTCTCCTCCGTAATGGTCTAAATTGTGTCAATGGGGCTCTTTGAATCTACTTTATGTATCTTTCCTTGCCTTTTTCAACATGGAGAGTTTGAATTGTAACAAAATATTCTTTTAGCACATGTAAGTGATACCATAGATTAAGAAACTAATTTTAAAATAATGAATACTTTGGGTCTTGGACATGTAATCAGGTGGCCAATGATATGCAAATCAATCATTATAATGGGCTCCCATAAAATAGGCTGATGATGCTTGTTTGTGGTAAAAGAAATTTGTGTGTTTTGTCTTTTTGTGTATTGATAGCTTTTGTTTTGAGCACTGAAATGAGACAGGGCAAATGTTTTCTTCACAGGCTGAGGAGGCTTATAACACAGCAAAGAAGATTTTTGAAACAAGTTCAGAGCAAGCCAAGAAGGAGGTAATGTCTTAAAGGCTTTGCATGACATGTCATTGTTAAATACTGCCTGATTATGGAGAACTTGTCTGAAAAAAAGGGGGTACTGTGCTCTTACCAGGTATTGGGTCCTATACTTAATAAACAGTCTCTTTGTAAGTTACCCTGGTTTTGGAAAAATCCAAAGTCAACAGCAAGAAAAATGACAATAACAAGCCCCCCCCCCCCCCCCCACTCCACACACTCATACACACACACACACACACACATGCACACACACACACACACACACACACACACACACACACACACACACACACACACACACACACACACAAACTTCTGAATAATAATTATAATAATAATAACTGCATTTATATAGGACATATCCATTCTCTAGAGCATGCTCTGTTTGCTTTACAACTATTAGACAATGATGTGGTTAGCAGCTGCATTATCTGAGAATTACTAGAAGAGTTCAAAAGAAAACTGCAGTCAATCGCACACATCGCGAAATCGGCGGGGTTCAGAATTCTTTTCGTTAGCTACAAATAACGTTTGATGTGTTTGGTTCGCCATGTATGCCGCGCACTATGTGCGTGCTAGACTGAATTACAGTATAGACACCCAGAGTAACTCTCAAAAGATGATAAAATAGTTATTGGTGGATGGGTGTTACACAAACACTTTACGGTTTCTCTTATAAAGTGCGTATGGTACCTGCTCGGTGTATTTTAATTTCCTTGGTGTGTTGAATCATCAATATTATGAAGATGGAGAGACTTTGCTTGGGGACACTTTGCAATTCCCTTTGCTGGCTGTGACACCTACCAGTCCAATCTTTCATGCTTGTAATGGGTGTTGTTTTTATCCTTGTTTTCATTAGATTTCAGCTTGACGCTCAGGGCAACTCTCAAAGGATAATGTAATTTTAAATGCTTCCTCCCAATTAAATCTTCTATTTTGTGTGTAGGTATGGTGGTTTGTACAGGTGATTGTCTTGGAAAGATGGTCGCAGAAGACCTTGTATCTTAAGGTACTGACATGTTTTATTCTTCAGGTGTAAAGTCAAGACTCACACACTGTTCAATAGCACTTAAACATTGAAAGTAAAGGGTTGAGGTCCTCACAAAGAGGTAGAAACAGTAACTGTCGACAAATATTTGTATATAAGCCGGTTACAACAAAATCCGCCAAGCAAAACAAGGTGCAGCCACTCAAATAAATCAAGTGATCTTTTTTGGTTTCGCGGGTGCTATAAATAATTTGCTCAGAAGGTGGCACTTTTGTTTACCTTCAACATTACCACCTATTTTCCTTCCTACAATAGTGAAAGATATTTGCAATTCAGCATGTTCCATGTCATGATCGTTGGGGTTTTTTTTTCTTTAGTTTAACAAGGTGACCTTACTGTATTGATCATATGTGAGGCAGCGTGGTGGAATCAGGCAATTTTTGGGCTTGTAGAGTTATTGGTATCATCTAAAAGCTTGTTCATTTGTCTTTATTTGGATGAAAAAAGTATCCATTTATCTCGAATACATGTCGAGATATTTGCGAAAGAAGGAGGCGGGGGTCACCTGTTTTCGGAGGTAAAATTAGTGAGAAAATGGCCGCCAAAGATTAGCTATTTCCTTAGCTGAAGAGTCCGTGGTAACTGAAAATTTCCTTAATTTGTGCCTTTAATCAACGTTTTTCAGAATCCACACAGAAATTAGTTCTTTAATGGGCATGAAAGGTGTTAAGCCAAAAAACAAAAATTTTATAAAAATTCACAAACCTGCGGAAAAATGCAAGTTTCGTCACTTTGATTATTTTGACGAGAGCCTGATTCCACCACACTGCCTCACATATACTTTTTTTTTTTACCAGATTAAGAGTTTCACCCAGCAGAGGCTACTCAGCAGTGCCGAAGCCCTGACAGCATATGCGGAGCTGCAGATGAAGATCTCCCAGGATTTCTACTCTCAGTTGTTCCACACGAGGAAGCACGTGCTGGAGCTGCGATTATGATCTACGCTCGGGAGAGAGTAAAGTAAATGACCTGCAAGAGTAACTGCCTGCCAGTTTGTGGCGACAATGAGAGATTTGAGGGATGTTGGAGAAACGCAGATGAATGTGGTGTCTTATTACATTATAAATTTATGTGAAGAAAATTTCTACAAGCAATGTTTATTGGAGAATATAGAGTTTTACAACACCTTTTGAATAGTTTAATTTGATGTGATGTCTTGTTATGACGAGGTGGAGAAAAATCTATTGTATACAATGTCAATTGGAGATACTGCACTGATTGTATTTTGATTTTTACAATTTCAGTTGAAGAAAGTTTACTTAATGTTTTATGTTGTTGTCGAGGCTGTTGGATAAAATGAACAGTATCTTATGCCCTACTACAAAGTAAGTTTTTTAACAAATCTGATGAGTAAATAGTTTTGTTGCAAAGCACAGGGGAGAAAATTTGTTACATGTGATTTCTCATTGTTGAGCGAATAGGAAGAAATCTGTTGTCATGTGCTGTTTACGAGTTAACTCTTTAACCATGCAAATTAAAATCACGTTATCGTGTAATTTTTTCGTGTTTTGTGGAAATGCAACTCGACATATGTTTTTAAAAAATGCTTGTTTTGTGTCAAACTGATCAACAAAGCATCACCCAGATGTAGAATTTATTTGTCTTTGACTTCCGGGTCAAACTGAAGGCTTGTTAGCTTGTATTTATTTATATGCAATCCATACCATAATGCAAATAATATCTTCGCATCGGATGGTGGTATCGTCCAGCCATGGTTATGGACCTCAACTAACGGACGCTGCCACCGTCCAGACATGGTTAAAGAGTTAAACATCTTCTTGCCTTAGTGTGGAATAGTACATTCTATTTGTATAACTCTGAGACTTTAACCTGGAACATTTGTCTTGGAAAAAACCCAACACTTTGCATGTCAATGACTGCAAAAGACTGGGGGGAAACTTGTGTTCACAAGGCCAGCATGCTTCTTGCCTTACTATGAAAAGTTTGTTCTGTTTTTTAATGACTGCAATTTGATGCATCTCTCTATATGAAAGAAGTCTGAGGAAATGGTTGCTAAGGTACAAGGAAATTGTTTTGATGACAAGGCCATCAAGACTGAAGAGAAGTTGAGGGAACTGAGAGCATCTCTTAAAACCTCAGCTTTTTTTTTCGGGGGGAAGGGGGGAGGTACAGACAGTATACTCTTGCTCATTCGAAATATGCACAGTACTTGTTACTTTCATCGCATCGTTTTGTGGAATTTTCATTATTATGCCGATTAAGAAAATTTGCTTGTGGGCACTTTTTGACGCCCTTTGCAGGCTGTAACACCTTTCTTTCATGCTGGTTTTGAGTGCTGGTTCATCTTTTGTTGCCATAAATTTTTGAAATTATAATTTGCTTTTGTCCATCTGTGTCTCCCCCCCCCGGAACTATAATAATACCTGATTTTTCCTCCCGATATCTATACTGAACTTGAATTTGATTAAATAATACAAACATATAATTTTGCTTTCCAGGAACGTGTTTCTTCATTGTAGAAAAATGAAATGTAGACCCAACTTTTGTCATTTGTTTCTACAGCACTTGTTCCATAAACTCAGAAATGTCGCTCTCACGTGAGTTCTTTCACTAAAGTGTCCTCATCATGACCCTGACATCACATACACACGAAGCACAAATCCATAACCTCATTGTGTGTGGAAGTGATAATTGTTTTTTTTACATGTTCATTGGAGATAACATACTGTACCAGTTTCGATAAACTTTCTTTTCTCTTCATACAGTTCAGCCTCTTCGAGTGAGAGAATAGAGTGATTTGTCTCCCTTTGGAGTACACATTTGCTTGTGTTTACAAGTATTGGTCATCTTGAGTGACTTCAAGGTTACAGATTGGCATGAGAAAGAGTAGTTTTCCTGTCAAATGTGTTTGAAGACCAAAATATTGTATAACTTGTTGGTACATTTCATCAAGTACTGGTGAAGTATGTGGTGCATAAAAAGTAGCTGAAGCAATCAAAGGAGAATAATATCATAAGGGATGTTTCCCAGTTTTGCCTTTGTCCTGCCTCTAGCGAGTTTTCAGTTTATGTATCGGTAATAACCATGTGAAGTGGTTGTGTTTGGGTTGTTGGAGGGTGCCATTACCAGGTTCCATTTCCTCTCTACCCTACCGCTGTTTGTCAGTCTTGCTTTTGTGCCCAGTGCAAAAGGACCATTGTCATGTCAATGTGGTACCGTTTGACTGGGATGTTATCCTGTATGGAAATCTGGTCTTGGAATATATTGTAAAATTATGTTACAAGCTACTTTTCTATTGTCCTGAATATACTTGTGGTGCTTCTAGGTGTATCAAGGAATACAACAATTTATCTTTGCAATATCATTTCTATGCAAGTGATGAACTTAGGTAACAACCACTATAGGTGCTACCTCAGTAGTTTGAGGCGGGATGAGGTAATAAATAGACCCTCAGCACAGCGGTAGTAGTTGTGATCTCTCTAGAGGTGGTGTACACACCTAAACGTTTGTTATCCAACATACATGGATTTGTTTAATATTTACTTCTGACTTTTCCTATTACTTCTTTTCTACTGTGCTAAGTGCCCTATTTATGTCTAGCTGGGCCTTGAAACTATGATGCAATCAAAGTCAATATCAACAGTGGTGTTCTTGTTGATTAAGCAGTGCAGGAACAGTCAACACTTCGTTGAAGATGTGCCATGCTTTTGTTGACCTGCAAGATAATGGTAGACTTTCTTTTCTTGTTGATGAAAAAATTTTCTTTACAGTGTCTAATTGAAGTCTGTGATTGCAAATAATTGTGATTTCTCTCTGGATGCCCACCGTAATTGTATTTTGAACTGTCTTTCTTTTTGTTTCTTTGATGTGTAATTTCTGCATTCATGTAAAAGTAGAGAAATCCATCTATCATTGTTATCTTTCTTTCTTGTTTTCTTCGTCTGTTATTCTCTAGTTACACCTCTAATCTTGGGCACTTATATGACCTACTTGTTGTGTAAGTGCTGTAAAACTCTTACCAAAACTAACGAGAAATCCACTATTTTGAGACTTGATATATGAAGGAGAATTTCTTTCTTGAAACTGATCTTTCTCGATTTTTTTGATACTCAATATTTTCCAAAGTCTTGACTTTTGAGATATTAGTTTTGAATTTGATAGTTTCTACTCCTGTTTCAAAGAAAAGTTACAATGTTTGGAAAGTATGTGTTTATTAAAACTGTCACTAAGAAATTAGATTTCAAACCATTGTTTGATACGCATTGTGCTTTTTCTCTTGTCTGGATTTGAAATGTTTGTGTATTTTGTATCACCAGTCCAAGAAAAAGACGTATGAATTGGAACTTTGAACTGTTTGATTTCCTTTCATGGAGGAATATAATTATGGTCTGGTCAATTTGTTGGGTATTTTTGTTTGTTTAAAAAAAAATTGAATAGTCATTTTTTGTATAGATTTGCGATACCAACGAAATATGCAGTCTTTCCAATGCAAGTTGAAAGCCTTGACTTGAACACTATGCCAGAATTTTTTAATTTGAAACTCTCTTTGTGAAAGACATCCTTTTTATAATTGATTCTGGTTGTGACTTTTTCAAGGTACAATCATTTTAAGGTTTTGTTTTGAAGGGGTTTTTTTGTACTTACCGTGATGTGCCTTTTATTTGCCCTTAGACAACCCAGGCAAATGTTTGATAAATCATTGAAAAGCAATTTATCCAGATCTTTTACTTGAACTTTACCTGGATCTAGAACTTTACAGTAAGAATATCATTTTTTTTTTTAAAAGCAACTTGTAACTGTTCTGTAAGATTGGAAAAGTTCTCGGTTAGCTTTTGCCACCTTGATGAATAACTGGTCATTTGCGGTTGTTGCTTTTTCTTTTCAAGCTGTTTGGCTTAATCATTTTTTACATTTTTCTTTCCAATTCCCCTTGTCATTTATCACATATTGCATGTGTGACTGTATGGTTTATAAAAAAATTGTCCAGCATGTTTTTTATTAGAAATGTATTGTTATTACACATCATCTGTATTAGATTTCCTCTGCAACATCCGGCCTATTCCTTTCCGAGATTGTCCAGACATTAAACCCTCTCACATGTTTTGTGAAGCCAGCCAGGATGTCTGTAGATTATTCCCATGTATGTCTCTGTGTCTGTTTCATTCCTCTTTCACTGTCTTGTGGTCTTATGGAAAAAGACTGCATTGCGTATGTAATATGAAGTAAGAGGCACATTTGCTGGGACAGCTAAAATAGAGGGAATTTATCGATTTGTACACATTTTATTTTTTTATGCAGCTAATCCCAAGAAGTACATGTACTGCAGTAAAATTATTATATAGTACTGCTCCCCCCCCTTCCGACCCAATCCACCTTAGTCGAACCTTATTTTTCTATATATATATGTGCAATCTTTTCCAATTCGAATGCTGTATGTCTTTGTTGTTGCTTCACATCTTGTCAAGAGTCCAGAATGTTGCTGCTTTTTTCTTATGATTATGTAAAAATAAAAAAGAAATTTGCACCGTATCCATTGTGAAAGCGCTATGATATATGCATATATTGTGTGTATATGCACACACACACACACACACACACACACACACACACACACACA
>NW_004798097.1:88904-99488 GCF_000002075.1 Aplysia californica | reverse complement strand
CACACACACACACACACACACACACACACACACACACACACACAAACACACACACAATGCGCGCGCGCACACGTTTATTTAATTATGCTAAATAAAGTTTGCTATCTTTCACCACATGAGTAGTCAAACCAACCCCAAGCCTTCCGTAGATTGCTACTTTTGTTGGTTTGTTCTGTTTTGCTTCTTTATGATTGGAGGTGGGGGGTGGGGTGGGGGTGGTGGTGCTGTTTTATATCGTAGCAATAGCAAAAAAAAGTTAAAATATTTCACACCCTGATGGAGCAATGGAACGATGTTGTAAGGTTTTATCCTAAAGACGCAACACAACACCTTGCGAAGCCAGGAATGAAACCCACAGCATCTGGAGATTAGGCCAGGTCTCATAACTACTGGGCCTCTACAGGCCTCAATTTTACCTTGCCGTTTCTGACCAATAGCGTTTCTTTGTTTTAATAGAGTGCCTGGTGCACCATATTTGCCACACTGGTGAACTTGTATCATTATTCGAGCATATAAAAAACCCGTAACGTCCTCAGATTATAATAGTATCCCCCGTATCGTGACTATTTTAATTCTCCACTTTTAAAAGTCCAGAATGACCTTCTTTGTGGAGCAGACGAAGGCAAAGTGTCTGTTCTTGCCTTACTCGATCTAAGTGCTGCATTTAATACCATCGATCATTCAATTTTGATAAGGAGGTTAGGCCATAGCTTCATCCTATCTGGACTGTTTTTGAATGGTTTGAGTCCTATTTGTTTAATCGTACACAGTCTGTACTTGTAAATGGAGAAATGGCATCCATTTTCAGCTTGTAATTTGGCGTGCCTCAAGGGTCCGTGCTCGGACCACTCTTATACACACTATATACAAAGCCCTTAGGTTCAATAATAAAGAAGCACGACGTTAACTACAACATGTACGCGGGCGACACTCAGATGTACTAGTCTGTTTTACCAACAAATTTCAATTGTCTAGTTACCAGCATGGACAAATGTATTGTGGAGGTAAAAAACTGGATGATATCAAACAGACCTAAAATGAATGATGATAAGACCGAAGTTTTGTTTTGCAATGCCAAACCAGGGATATTGCTTTGCAATTTTGACCATATATGTATTGGGAATGATAACATCTTTTTCGCAGATAAAGCGAAAAATCTAGGCGTTTATTTTGACTGCAAACTCTCTAGGCACCATCATATAAACCATATATATAAAGTAATTTATTTAGAACTACGCAGAATAGGACAAATGTCAACATATCTTAATGTTGATTCGATCAAAACCATCATCTCTTCTTTTGTCCTTTCACGTCTAGACTACTGCAAATCTTTGTTTGGAAACCTTCCCACTGAAACGTTAAATAGGTTACAGCGACTCCAGAACCAAGCGTTAAAGAAATCTCGCAAAGAGCGTATAACACCAATGCTAATTCTACTACATTGGCTCCCGGTGAAAGCACGAATTCAGTACAAAATAATTGTTCTTTGTTTTAAGTGCATCAACAACATTGCACCATCATATCTTTGTGACATGGTCATCGAATATATACCATCTCGGCCTTTAAGATCGGCGACGAAAAGACTTTTAAGACCTGTCAAAAAGCAAACAGTCAGAAACACGGAGGGAGAGCTTTTTCCCACCACGCCCCCTCCCCCGTGGAACGCTTTACCAGCTCATCTACGGGAGTCTACAACTTTATCAAAATTCAAACCTGCACTTAAAACGCATTTGTTTCAGTCCAGCTTCAATCTGTAATTTCCGACATTCCCAATACAAATATTGTTATGTTCCCTCAGTATCTATTATGTTCTCTCATTATCGTTTCTTCAAGTTGTTCTGTTCTGTAAGAATTTATGACTGTGTGAATTCACTAATGTGTGCGAGGGTGTATGGGTAAGCTTTGTGGGATTGTCTTTACGCAATGATGTTCTGGAGAGAGAGAGAGAGAGAGAGAGAGAGAGAGAGAGAGAGAGAGAGAGAGAGAGAGGGGGAGACAGACAGACAGACAGACAGACATACAGACAGACAGACAGACAGACTGACAGACAGACAGACAGACAGACAGACACAGAGAGAGAGAGAGGGACAGAGTGAGAGAGAGAGAGAGAGAGAGAGAGAGAGAGAGAGAGAGAGAGAGAGAGAGAGAGAGAGAGAGAAAGAGAGAACAGGATTACTATAGGAGCTGTGCGCTGCATATGTTCTTTGTATTATTGTACTGCGCATTGAGCACTTCTTTGTGGAAATGCGCTATATAAATGCAATTTATTATTATTATTATTATTATTATTATTATTATTATTATTATTATTACTATTATTATTATTATTATTATTATTATTATTATTATTATTATTATTATTATTATTCTTTTTATTCTTATTACTGTTATTATTATTATTATTATTATCATTATTATTATTATTATTATTATTATTATTATTATTATTATTATTATTATTATTATTATTATTATTATTATTATTATTATATATGCTTCTTGCTTAGGCGCCCTTGTTGGCCATCCCCACTACTTCATCAGGGGAAAGTAGGCATCCACCCTTATATGTCCTTGGGAATCCCTGAAGCCTGGTTGTTTCTATTGTTGTATTGTTGTTGTATTGTTGTTTCTGTTGCTGTATTGTTGTTGTTGCTGTTTCTGTTGTTGTTGTTGTTGTTGTATTGTTGTTGTTGTTGTTGTTGCTGTTGCTGCTGTTGCTGTTGCTGCTGTTGCTGTTGCTGTTGCTGTTGCTGTTGTTTTCGTTGTTTCTGTTATTTTTTCTTGGTTTTGTTAATGTTGCTGTTGTTATTGTTGCTCTTGCTGTTGTTGCTATAGCCACTGTTGTTGTCTTCGTCTTTTGACTTTCCCTGCCTTCCTCAGAGGATGCAAGTCTTCCGAAAGTGGAGTACTTGGTCCTGCTTGACAATTCATCAGACTGTGAGGAAGTATTTCAGCAGATAAGACATGCAAAATATTAAAATTTAGAACACCCACCCGGAGGAGAACCTCTCACTTCAGTATGGTGGGTCAATGTTGTCGCCTTCGGCAAGCAGTGTTTCTGTTTGTTTGATTGTTGTTTGTTTGTTAGTTAGTTTTTTCAAAGCCAAGGTTAAATGTCTCTTTCAAACACAAACGCGCAATACACAGGAATACTAGATTAATTGGAAGAAAAAAAAAACAATGTTTAAAAAAAATATTTTGTCCCTTTTTGTACGACTTGAAAATCCCTTGGAAACACTAAACAACGACAGTTGGTTCATTTCAAAGGCGGGGCATCTTGCCTAGAGTCTTGGAAAGAATGAGGAAGACAAAAGAAAGAAGACAGAGACAATACCCTGAAGCAAATACATGTATCACGCTTTGAAGTACCGGCGCCTGTGCTAAAGCGGCCAGGCGCCTCACTGACACACACAGGAGACTCCAGTTTGATTCCCGAATGGGGTGAACATTTTTATCGAGTATCTCGGTCTTTCTGTCGGGATGTAGATCAATCCCTCTCAACCTGGGTTGTTTTTTTATTTTTGTAAAGTGTTTTACGGCGCTCGCAACTGCATAAGGTCATATGAGCGCGCGGGACACACCTAATATTTTCAGTTGGTAGAAAATTTTGAATTTTGCCCGGGTGGCGGCCAAAGCCTACTCTTATCGATTTTAGACCACCAAGGGATCTTTAACGTGCGCAACTTGCACACGGGCCCTCCGAGATTGTTCGCCCTTGTCCGAGAAGGCTAGGTGTAGATATTTCCTACCAGAAGATCAGGGGTGTGGCAGAAAGACAGCAGTAAGGAGGAGCCAAGGAGTAGCAGTAGAAAGGCTGCAGAAATAGTCAGGAGCCATGAGGAGGGGGTAAAGGAGGTGAAGGAGTGGGGGCAGAAAGTGGAAATGAAAGCAGACAACAAAACATTGCTAGAGAGCAGGAAAGGAGGTGAAAGGAGACAATTTTAGAGAAGAAAATTTTTCGGTCGCTACTCGAATTCGAACCCGGGACCTTTGAAAGAGAGGCCAACACCTTAACCTCTAGGCCACGGGAGCCCCCAACCTGGATTGGTCCTAACAGACGGGATTTGAAATTGTGTTGACGGGGAGGAAAAACACCTACATTAAAAAGAAAGATATTCTTCAAACTCAAAGCACCCCTCACCCGAACGAAAAAAAAGAAGAAGAAGTGAGAAGCATATCTCTTTTCTTGTGTCGAACGGGAAGCATGCACTTATTAAAAAAGTAGAAACATCGGTTAGTGGTCAGGCTACCGGACTCTTAACCATGAGGTTGCAGGTTCGAGAGTTCCAGCTTTAGGTTCGATGTTGTGTCCTTGGGAAAGACACTTTACACGGGTTTTCCTTTTTTAAAAAATAGGTGGAAATGGATAACCGAGCATAGACAGCAAAATATCTTGTCAGTAGTTTAATGTTTTAAGACATATTAATAACAGCTTGCACTGTATGCTTCCAAGGAAATTGAGATTGTTTCAGAACGCTATCAGGTCTGCTGGGGTAATGGCATGGATTGTAAAGCGCATAGAGCTTACTGTTCAGCAGAGATATGCGCTATACAAAATATGCTATGAATGATCTATTATTATTAACTAGTAAAGAGCTAAGAAGTACAGGGCGGTCCCCCCCCAAAAAAAAATAAAAAAATAAATAAATAAATAAATCAGCACAATTAAAAAAAAATATATATATTGCACAAAATTTGTGCAAGAATGTTGTAATTTGGAACATTTATAATTCATTTGAAAGGAATTTGTTTGACTTAACATTCACAAAGAAGAAACTTATTTTCGAAAACGGAAATGGATTCTATAAAAACCGCCTTTAAAATTCAAAATGCACCAATTTAAAAGATCTTGTAAGGAAAGCCATGACATGATTTTTTTTTCTTTCCTTTTATTTTTAAAATCTAATCTTTCCATCCCTGTAATTTTTAAACAATATTTCTTTTCTCCTACAGAGTTTAAAATTTTTTTTTTTAGAATTCTGAAATTCCGAGAACCATTGGTTTCTAATTATGTCCTCCTTTGGACTCTACGCATTTGAATGCATCGTTCGTAACGTTCAGTGGTGACCAAACACAAGGATCCTCTCAACCATGAGAACTCAAAGCCACACACACTGTACACCTTACAGTATGGAGCTATTTCTAGTGCCCGAACAGACATCATTTGTGGAGTTGATATAGGCTAAAAGGTGAATATGGGCTTTGCCAAGGAAACAAGTGTTGCACGCTTTTCAAGACGATCGAGGAATCAGGAACACATTGCTATCCTCTGATGATAGCTTCGTGAACTGGAAAAATGGTACAGTCGTAGATGTAGATCTGCCTTGAGAAGGTGAACCCTTCAAATGTAGGAAAGTCATTTCTGCAGACATCGTCTACGGACAGACATCTCATGGGGCTCCTCTACTGAATTCTGCACCCTGGTGACGTTTAAAGGGGTGAGAACGGTGTATGTTTGACATAAAGTGGTCATTTTGTCTGGGAATTTTTAGTTCTGATTCTCTACAGGTCCTAACTGATGGACCATTTTCTCCCTGGACATCAAAGAAGGCCTTCACTTTAACATCATTTACGTACCCTGTGCGCAATTTACAAAATGAGTTGGTGGTTAGGAAACGTCAATACAAAAGCCTCTCTTCTCTTTACTAATCTTAACCATGATCTAAGCAGGCAAAGGAAATTTGAGAAAAACTATCTGCAAACTTCTGCTGGCCTATTAGACTACTGTAGTTGCATTATGGCTCAATCGTTGGGATTTTTAGTGGTAGGCCTAAAGCAAACTAGTGCATCATGCTACAAAAATGGGGTATAGCTGAAAATGGGTTGTTTTTTTACGCGTTACGTAGAGCAAAACTATTGTGTGGATTTATCTAAAATGAATATCAAACAAATTTCTTCTGACTTCCAAATGTTGTGTACCAATTTGAAATGCAAGACTTCAATGTGGAGGAAAATATTTTTATTTATAATGTTGTACATTTTTTTTATGGATCACCCTGTATAGTAGTCGGTGTCTGACTCTGAACGTGTGTCCAGCAAATTAGGTCAAACACCTTTTGAGGGGAAATTATAATATTTTTTTTCTTAGCTCAAAACGTTGTGTAGAATTTAGTGAAGGTTAAACACGTTATGGGGACAAATAAATGTAATTTCTTTCCTAGTACTGTTCTCTAAAACAATTACTCACATTTCGTGTAAAAAAGGGTTTGAGCTAATTTGGCAAAATACAAGTATAGTATCAGACACCAGCGATATCGAAACACTGGCAACTCAGATGAATCTATAATTTTTTTAAACATTAATTTCTTATGACGCGTTGTATTTTCGAGATACTGTGTGTTGAGGTGGTTAGTGGTATATTATTATGTTTTACGTCCCTTTCGACGTAATTTAAGCCATTCATTAGATGAGCTGCTTCTGCTCAGTCCTTTTGGAACAACTCATGAGGAATGGATTATATCGCAGCATAGAGACTATATATATTCGATTTATATTTATAATTTCTAAGTGGGGAGAACATTTTTATCGAGAATTTCGGTCTTTCTGTTGGAATGTATCCCTCTCGAAAAAAGCCTGGTCTTTAAAAGCAGGATCTGAAGCCTGTCTGAAATGGTGTCGACATGGAGGTAAAAACACCTACATTTAAAGGAAATATTCTTCAAACTCAGAGAAACTACAATAAATAGTCTTACCATTACATCTCAGACACGAAATGTGAGAAATTTATTTTATTGGTGTAACGATCCTGTAAATACTGTGAGGTAATTTAAGAGGTAGGACCTCCAATTTAATGTCTATCTTCAAGAGGGACGACCCGAATGGGGACTTTTGCGTTAAGTGCCTTTCCAAAAGACACAACGTCGGAGTGAGCTGAGTCTCACGATTACGGGTTGGGCAGCCTTACCACTAGACTACCACCGCCAAACCACAGACGCTGTGCAGTAGTTGTGTACCTGTTGTAAAACTAAACAAACTACTAAACAATCAGTACTATGTTGAAGACAAGACAAGAAACAATCAAAGAAACATTGTATAACTTGTTTAATTCTGCGAAAAAATATGATCAAATGCAAGATTTGACCTATCCATTGCCAGCCACTTGCTTTACATTTTGAAGCGCATACGATTTCGCTCTCAATCTCTTGGTATCTCTGTTCAAATTTGTTTTTCCTTTTTTTTGTTGTTCCACTCAAGGCAGCTTTTTGTCGTTTGATATGAGTTTCTCAAGCATTTCTTCAACATGCTACACAGATCTAGGATTCACCAAAACACAATCTCGATTCGTCAAGAAGTAGGGCTGAAGATGAGAGTAATCCATTGTTTCGTTATTTTTGAGAAATTATGATGAAGTAGCAGTCCTTTCTTCTTTCTGTTTGGCAGACGTTGAGACTGATCAATTTCCCCTTTTGTTGTTTCTGAGATATTGAGATGAAAGGCAATTCAATCTTATCTTGGATTCTAAAACAAAGTGGCAAATATGCCATAGAGTGGGCACTCGATATGATAAATGAAGAGAGTCTCACAGTCGAGAGTTACTTTTCAATCACATAGAGTATGTTGACAGATCCTCTACTGTGGCTTAGAGAACATGGCTTTTTTGTTATTCTTGCTTCTGAGACCTTTCTAAGCCAAGCCTCGCGGAATTTCTTTTCAATATCACATTAGTACGGTGATTTATCTTGTGTGAATCCCCGAATAGATAAACAAGATACGATACTTTTCGAGTGCTCTGATGTGTTCTAATGCCGTATCCTGAGTGGATTACCTAGTAGATTATAGTTTCATTTTGTTCTCTCCTTATTTACGAATGCTGGTTTGTGTTTGGTGCCCACATTGTCATCAGTCTTTCGCTCTATCTCTCGTTCTCTCTTTCTCTCCTTCAGAGGCAGGGCAGAGCGGCGAAGTTCACCCTTTCCAGTTGTCTGTGGCTTAGATATATTATTGTTTGGTGATTTTTTCCTACCTATTTCCAGTCATTTTCTGCTTCATTATTGCAACGGTCGAACTGATTTACCTAAACAGTTGTGCTTGTAAGAAGGGACACAGGTTTAATACAGCACAAGTAAACAAAGTCAACAAAAAATTTAGAGAGCTACGAGAGGCCATCACGTGCTGCTGGTAGCCATGATGTGCGAATCCTCTGCATCTTCCTGTTTGGATAATGACACCGGTGATGGCAAATCATCCCCCAATGAACTAGCTGGCACATTGCTTTTGTCATCAAGTTGTTTCGTTCCAGTCTGATTTTCAGATTCCTCAGCAGCCTCTTGTTGCAACTCTTCCTCGTTTGCGGCTGCAGGCTGCTCAATTAGCTGAGAATCACTGTAAAAATCAAGGACGTCTTCAAGTGGGTCGCTTCCCTTGACCACAAAGTTATCCGTAAACGTATTATCGATGTCTTCTGCTCCTGATCGTTTACCAACAAACGAGTGACCAAAGCTAGGTTGTCGTTTACCTACAAACGCATGTGTGAAACTAGGTTGGCGTTTCCCGACAAATGAGTGGCCGAAGCTAGGCTGGCGTTTGCCAACAAAGGCGTGATTGAAACCAGGATCCCTTTTCCCAACGAAGGCATGGGTATAGCTTGGTTGCCGTTTGCCTACAAAGGAATGTCCGAAGCTCGGCACACGCTTTCCCACGAATGAGTGTGAGTAGCCAGGTTGTCGCTTACCGACGAACGAATGTCCATAAGACGGCTGCCTCTTTCCAAGGAAGGCGTTTCCGTAACCTGGTTGACCTTTTTCTGATTCCATCTCTTCTTCCATTTCAACCCCCATATCCCCCTCTTCATCTTTTTTACCGACGAACGCGTGTTGGAAGTTCAGTTCCCGCTTCTCAAAATCGTCTTCAGATGCGTCTTCTTCGTTGCTGAGTGTCTCTTTATCATCAACTGATACCATTGCTTCCTTTTCGTCTTCTTCTGCAAGTTGTCTAGAAATGTCTGCTGCGTCTACCTCTTTTAGAAAGTTTATCTCATCCTCACCTAGTTCTCGTTTACCTACAAAGCTGTGGGAATAGCCTGGTGCCCGTTTACCGACAAAACTGTGGGAATAACCCGGTACCCGCTTACCAACAAAGCTGTGCGAATAGCCTGGTGCCCGTTTGCCTACAAAACTGTGGGAATAACCCGGTACCCGCTTACCAACAAAGCTGTGTGAATAGCCTGGTGCCCGTTTACCTACAAAACTGTGGGAATAACCTGGTGCTCGTTTTCCTACAAAGCTGTGTGAATAGCCAGGTGCCCGTTTACCAACAAAACTGTGGGAATAACCCGGTGTCCGCTTACCAACAAAGCTGTGTGAATAGCCAGGTGCCCGTTTACCTACAAAGCTGTGCGAATAGCCAGGAGTCCGTTTACCTACAAAACTATGAGAGTAACCAGGAACTCGTTTACCAACAAAGCTGTGCGAATAGCCGGGTACCCGTTTACCTACAAAACTATGAGAGTAACCAGGAACTCGTTTACCAACAAAGCTGTGCGAATAGCCGGGTACTCGTTTACCTACAAAACTATGAGAATAACCAGGAACTCGTTTACCAACAAAACTGTGTGAATAGCCAGGCGTTCTTTTACCTACAAAACTATGAGAATACCCCGGTATTCTTTTTCCTACAAAACTGTGTGAATATCCTGGAACTCTTTTAACATCTAAATCATCGGAATAGCCATCGATATCTCCCTCTTCCTCATCAAGACCTTCGCTGGCGTCTTCAAAGTCGCGTTTACCTACAAAGTTGTGGCCGTAGAAAGGACTCGATCTTTTGACGATATTATGGACGGATCTCTTCCCGACAAACTTGTGCACAAAATTTGGAATGGCTCGGTTTTGTACCTGAGATAATCTCGCCAAGGGATTTCTTGAAAAGTCAGTATTCCCACGTTTACCCACGAAGCTGTGAGTAAATCCCAGGTCAGCCCTTTGAGAGATGTCCCCAAATGTGTCGAGGTCGTCGAAGTAGTTTTCTCCGTTGCCAGAACGTTTCCCAACAAAATTGTGCGAGTAGGAAGGGATAGCTCTAGGGAAGACGTCGACTGGCATTCTCTTTCCAAGAAAGCTGTGGCCGTAACTAGGCAACCGTCGCTTACCGGGGGCTTCCGTTTCCAATGGACTCAGCAAATCAGCAGCTTTCAGTTTGGCAATCAACTCTTTCTCCAAGGCAGACAGATCCATCCTCTTGCCCACAAAACTGTGGCTGAAACCCGGGCTCCCGCGCTTCTCGTTTTCTTTTGAAAAACGCTTGCTTTCAAACCTATCCCAAGCCCATGGCACGACGGGATACGGTCTGATGACGTCATCGTCGGACAACTCTGATGATGGATACTCTCCAAGCAATTCTCTGAAGAGGGCGTACGTGTCCATGTTTGGACTTTCGTCTTCATCATTGAGTTCGTCTGGGATGAAATAATCTGAGGGGGAGACGGGAGACTGGAACCCCGATCGCTTGCCTACGAAGTTGTGTCCGTATTTCGGGCTCACTCTTCTTTGGAAGGGAATGTTCATAATGCCGCTGCGGAGAAATCCATCGTTCAACTTCACATCGGTGCCTGTAGATGAGAGACAGGGGGGGGGGGGGGGGGGGGGG
>NW_004798097.1:87563-88804 GCF_000002075.1 Aplysia californica | reverse complement strand
GGGGGGGGGGGGCAGGGGGGATTGTTAGTTCGACTTAAAGAGAAGCTCATTTACACAATACATATATTTACGAAAACGTTCAACAAAGGAAGACAGGATACTTCGAGCAAAAGCAACAGAAAGGAGGTCTTTTCCAAAAACGTCTGTTTCGACAGACGAGACAACCTTTCAAAAAATAAACACAGGAAATCCCAGGTAAATGAAACAATTGTTAATGACAATGGTTTTGTACCATAAGACTGTCTTGTAGAACAAATTTTAATGAATACTTTCCAAAGCAGGGCGAATCATACACAGACTAGAAGAATCGCGCACAATGGTAAAAGACTGCCCGATTTTTTAAAAGATGCACGGACGGCTAATTGGTTCGAATTGTCTCTACGATTTATTGCTTGTGATTAAAGACCAAGGAAAAATGTGAGAAGAACTGTTTCCATATTTACACGGCTTGTTCTTGTAGTCCAACCACACATATCGTCATTCAATCCCTCTCTGAGATCAATATCCTAAAGGTTCAAATCTGAATCGGTCACAATAATCGTTTACCTTTCATTGGAGAAAAGGGAATGAGTAGAAAATCAGTTGGCCTTTTTCATTTTAGTAACTCGAGAGTCACATTCTGATTCTAGAGTCTCATCTGACCACGAAGCCCCGATGGCTTGAGAGACAAAAGTACAGAAATATGATATCATACCTGGGTAAGTAAAGCTTTTTTCTGATTTTGTCTCTCTAGCCTTTAGGCCAGATTTTTCCACTTTGAAAATCTACCCACACCCACCAACCCCGCCTTTAAATATGAGTAAAAAGAAGCGTATAGACACAAGTAAGGCCATTTAGTGCTGGAAAAAAGTAAAACAGACAGAACAAATCACTAGAGAAAGTAAAGAAGTACGTAGGACCAACCAGTGGCGCCATGCAACCACCCGCACCCCCCTTTTTAAGACAATACCAAGAGCTTCCCATGCTATAAAATAAAAAGCAAAGACAAAATTAAGAATAATTTGATTATCGTCGTCCAAGCGTAGAGTGGCTAGAGGCGGGCCTTTTCTCATGTGACTACTCAGATCCAGCTGACTTAATCGACAAAATCAGAAGAAAACATAACTTGCATGTAAAAAAAAAAAATCATAGTCAATTCAACCAATTCGCTCACGTTGTTCCATGTGTACAAACATTGATATATTTGAGGCTACTGTCTCTACCTACACCCCTCTCTCTTTCTCTCTTTCTCTCTCTCTCTC
>NW_004798097.1:83585-84928 GCF_000002075.1 Aplysia californica | reverse complement strand
CACACACACACACACACACACACACGCAGTTTGATTCCTTTTGTCGTAGACGTGAATATACATTGGGTAAAAAAAATATATATAAAATTGAAGGAATCAAGGAAATATTTGTCTCGTTCGTGCTTGATGTAATCATTTCAAACCTGAAACGCTGTTTTCAAAGAATACTGTTTTATGTCATCGAGAAGGTAATTTTCTTTTAAATTTTATGCGCCCTTAGTATCCCTCCAAAAACAAACAGTCCTTCAAAGAAGATAATTTAAATGCACACTGCAAATTATCTCACACTCCAAACCAAATCCGAGAAAAAGGTGCAAAGGATCATTGCCGAATGACCAATAAAAAATACCCTATTTAAATGGAAGGTAACGTTGGTTCGGGTACAAAGACTATGCAAATCTGTACCTGCCACCGTCTCTCGGGGCCTATTGTTATAACGTTCCTTCTAGTGGTAATTCAATATCGACTACGAAGTGCCTCTACGCAAGTCTACGCCTAGACGCAAGCCCCCTGGCGGGAATGACAGATCTGAGGAACTCTCCGTCGTCAGGAGGAAGCGCCCCGGAAATGCCCATTCCGGCGCATGCGCAGCGTTCCAGGTCATTGGGTACAACAAATAGGCGAGACGGAACCGCCCGTCTCTATTTCGACTTTCTCCAGGAAATGACTTCTTGGGTTGTGTTCTTTTGTCCGTCTTTCGTTTAATCCGTTACAAATCCTTAAATAGCGTGGACATTGAGAATTATTCAGCAAGTCACGTCTGCAAGGTCGAGCCCAATGAAAAGGCCGACGGCCAGAGTTCGTTTCTCCAACAGGACCAGACCAAAGAAAAAGTGAACTTTGAACTGAACTATTAGCATGATATTATTGTTCCAACAGCTACTTAATAGGTAAACACTCCGGGAACAGGAATATTTAACCACATTTATTCAACTCCAATTTGAAAGCGATCCAGAGTTCATTGTATGGAACTTTCTTGTCTCCAAAAAGCAGGCAGGCAAATACTAATTATAATATTCGTGCATACCTCTTAAAGCTGCTTGCATACCGGTACCCCAAAAGCTGCTTACATACACCTAAAGGGCAACTCGCAAATTTGAGCTGTAAACTCATTGACTTCTCGTTCCCTGATTTGGACCGAGATCGCCACCCTTTCGTCCTCGTGCTGATTCAGAATGGCATTGAGAGAAATGTGTTCCACATCGGCCTTGGGCGAAAAGCAGCACTTTTATAATACACTGCTCTTATAATAAATAAAATTTATTATAAATAAATAAATAAATAATAAATGAATTTATAACGCGCCAGAATCCACAAAAAGTGCTCGGTGGCGCTTATAAAAC
>NW_004798097.1:78710-81826 GCF_000002075.1 Aplysia californica | reverse complement strand
TTTCCACTGGGCAGCACTTTTGTTAATGAATGCTTTCTCGTTGATTTAACAACTGAAATGTTTAGGAAAACGTGGGAGGAGCTGGTTTGTTGGAACAGCCACCGATATCCTCTCGGCTTAGTGTCATATCGCTTTTATGCAAAGATGACACACACGTCTTTTGATGGGGTGTTTCTTTTGGAGCAAGGTCGTGTTCGTGTTCTTGTTGCTCTTTTTGGCCTTGTTTTTGTCTTGTTGTTATTGTTGCGTGTTATTATTTAATTACTTTTCTCTTTTTACCATACTATATTGTGCTCGCACGTTCTATAACTTCTCTTCCAACTTGTATGTCAAATATTTTCATCAGGTCCTGATGAACAAACTATTATTATCATGATTTACTATTGTTACCTCAGAATTACAAAGCAATATCTGACATTTTCGGCAGTTTTGAGTTAATAAGACCATGAGGTCAGAAACCAAATGTTCTATCTGCTCTATCAAAATTGTAAGATTACTCGGAGTCTTTATCAAGATATTCAAAGAAATACATTAAATAAAAAGCTTGACATGATGCGAAACTCGAAAACTTTGGCCTCAAATTTCTCAAAACTAAGTACTGTGCAGATAGAACTTTGTAATTCCGAGGTAGTGCTCTGTGTATAAGTATAAACCTCTGGCAATGGGTGAAAAAGAATGTGTCACAGGCATTTTTGTGACGTACGTAGCCCTTTGTTGCTGCAATTTCATCTTTACAAGTACCTGTTCTTCGCACGGCCTTTTCATTTGGTATAGTACATTTCGATCCTTCTTTTTCTTAAAATGAGATAAAGAGGGTCCTTTTGCGAAAGACGTTACGTCAAAAAAATGTACCACATTTTGACCCCAGTTGTGCGCACTAAGTCTAGTAAGTTCCAAACAAAGGGCTGACGTTTATTTTTACGTTTCATCGTTCTCCATTATTTAATTCTAACCCAATGCGAAATAATGAAGACAGTGTGGCCTCTGAAGAAGGCTTTGAACAGTTATAGCACTTCAATGTGTCGAAGGAAAAACGCCAGGGAATTTTGTACTCGCTATTTTGTGTGGTGCAATGGAAATCTTTCATATTTTTGTTTGTTTGAGTAAAGAGAAGCACATCGATACAATAATGGTCATTCAGTGCCGAGAAAATGTAAGACAAACTGACAGAAACAACAGAGGGAAAGTAAAGAAGTAGGACCAACCAGTGGCGGTGCCCTTCAACCACACGCAATCTTTCTCAAAATGTGACTAAAAGAAAGCAATTAACAGCTGTAACCCACAAAACAAAAACACGTTTTGCTGCTATGGGTGATATGGGTACGGATTTCAGGCACTAAGTCATACATGATAAATACATGATTGACATATAACAACAAAATATGTTGAGCTGGCTAGCAGCACCCCGTCTGTCCTTAAAATCTGTTATATTTATTGTGTATTTCGGCCAGTCACTCGACTTGATTTTCTTATATGCATGTCTCTTCTTTAGACGGTCAGTATGTCTATTTGGATGTGTGTCCTTTGACTTATTTTGGGCACAAAGACATTGCTAAAGTATTAAAAAATGCCAAATGCCAACGAAAGCACCCATCCTTCCTTTTTCTTTCTATCTCTTTTTTCACTCTTGTTCTATGCTTCCCAAGTAGGTAACACACGAACCCCTCATGAATAGGTACACTTCAAAACCCCATTTAACCCTGAAGCTCGTTACAACAACTCTACAAAAATAACAGCACTTGCAACACAATTAGTTCACAAAAGTGCCGAAGATTAGAAGTGTTACACGAGAGTAACAAACACAAAAAAGAAGGAGGGATAAAGACGACAGATTTTTGATAGGAAAGAAGTAGCAAACCACACCCCAGCTCCCGACAACCGCCCACTACAAAAATTCTGATTAAAAAAAAGGAGACGAACTAACAAGATAGATACAGGCAACCCTATTCTAGCGGCCAACTGACCAAGACAATCACCTGCACAAACGATCACATTTCACCCCCCTCCCTCTCTTGTTTTTACAACCTCAAAATGACAATCACTTTTCTCCTCTACAATGAGAAGCCGTCTGATCTTGGACAATTTCATCCATTCGAACATTTAATTTTATTCTTCCGGAACCTAGATTCTTAATCTTGCTTTATGGCTTTTAAAATTAAGCTTATGGCTTGAGTTGTGCTTTACAGCTTGATTTTTGACTTGTGATACAAACTGGTGATCTGGTAAGTGTTGTAATCTTAAAATCAGAATAAAGCAATGCGTGTCGGTTCCACTAGCAATGTGCCATCTTAAAAAGAGTTCCCAGTGCATTAACACTTCCAATACGCAAGGTATTTCACAAACTGACGCATCCACTTCGAGGAGGCGAAGGTTGTAACCTTAAAGCGGTTATAATTCAGCCAAATATTGTTGGATTTGTTTGTGCAGGCGCTCAATAAACTATTCGTGTTTGGATAAAGAATCACGGGATAGGTGAAGATAGGTAGCAAATGTTGCACTGGGGCAGGTGTAGATCTTGGGGTTGAAAATCGGTGCCCTTCAAGCCAAAACGAAATTGAAGTGGAGATCTGCAGCAACAGGAAACAAAGAAACAAAAACAACAGCAATAACCTAAAAAAAACAAAAAAACAAAAAACAAAAAAAACCCAACTAGCAAACCCAACTCAACAACAACAAACAAACAAAACCGCCAATCGAGTGGTGATCCGAAATCAAAGAGTTAATGGGTCTTAAATCCAAAAGCTATTAATGCATTCTACGTTCATAGAAAAATGAAACGTGACTGCTAGTACAATACCTGGCATCACTTAAGACATTTAGATGGACAAAAATTGGCATTTGTTATAACATTTGTTTGTGTGACCGAGGAGAATTCGGAGGGGGGGGGGGGTTGTTTGCTGTGTAAGTGTTGGTGGATGTTAAACTTGGCCAACAGGTTGACATTCTAGGTTCGAATGTGAGCACTGTAGAATTTTTTTTCCTTGGATGTTGAATAGCTTGTCTTTTATCAGTATAAGGATGATACAGCTTTAACTTCAGATTCAAGAAAAGTGACCCCAAAGAGAGAGAGAGAGAGAGAGAGAGAGAGAGAGAGAGAGAGAGAGAGAGAGAGGGGG
>NW_004798097.1:69652-72152 GCF_000002075.1 Aplysia californica | reverse complement strand
TTTGTCTAGCTTTTGATGTAAAATGCCCATATATTTTGAACAGAAGTCGAGATAATTCGGATTGAAGGAGGTGGCAATCGTCTAGTTTCATGGGTAAAATTAGCGAGAAAATGGCAGCTAAAGTTTGTGGCTTCCAAAGGCAAGGCTTAGTCCTTACAAACTGCAATTCATTAAGGTGTTTAGTGTCTTTCATCAACTTTTTTTCAGTGAAATTCACTTAGAAATTTGTTTTTATTTACATGGTCATAAAAGGTGTTGAACGAAAGGAACAAAAAAGAGGAAAATTACTCAACTGACGGAAAAGATGATGATTGCTTCAATTTCATTATTCTGACGAGCGCTTGATTTTATCTCGGTAACAAACAAATGATTATATATCATTCTTGGACGTTTAGCCTCTATCGAATAGAGTTTCCAGCCATATAATATATGCTATTTGTTGATTGGCTCAAAAAAGCACCAAAACATGCGTAGTCGGTGTCTCTGTAAGCAGATAACAATGGTTCAAGTTATGCCCTGTTTGATTGGAGTATTTAGGAAGCAGGCTGTTCCCATATCGGTGAGCAGAGCCAACCTGAGCTGAATGGGATACAGCATCCGAGCAAAACAAACAAACAAACAAAATACTACCCCCCACCCCCCTCTCCCGGGAAATAATATGCTCGAAGAAATAAAATTACTCCAACGGGCTGGTCAAAAGCACAATAAGTTAAATAGAATTGTTGAACGTTAAAGTTCACTCTTTTGAAATACATCTATTTCCCCTCCATTTAACTGAACACGAGAGCTTAGAAATCTGCATTAAGACTTGTCCAGTTAAACAAGCCCTAAATGTAGAACCAAGATTACTGTAAGGAACCTAAAATGGTGGCAAATGAGGCACTCAAACATATGAGCGAACTACAACAATGCTGATGTACAGCATGAACTGTTTGTTTTCCTTCGCTTTTACTTTTGCTTTTGGATTTCGCTCTGCTAACCAGTGATTCACCCATGTTAGAAATCTCTATCGATGAACACAATATTGTCTTTTTACGTCAAAAACACTGCACCAACTGACACGCAGCTCGGTTGCCAATATGAACAAACAGCCTGCGGCTTGCACTTTGGTTAACTCATTTCCTCCACCAGTCGTGTTTTCTGGATATTGTGACCCATGCCTTGAGGCTTGATAAATTCTTAATTTTATCCCCCACCTTTCTTCTCTCTTTTTTTTGGGGGGGGGGGGGTAAGTGTTTTACGGCGTTCACAACTGCATAAGGTCATATGAGCGCGCGGGACATACTAAACAAACATTTTCAGTTGTTAGGAAATTTGAATCGCTGTTTCATGCACAGGTTGTCATCCTATGAACGGATTTATTTTACTTTAGTTATTTTTACACCCCCATCGACACAATTTAGATAATTTAGAATGCGGGCTTCGACGCTGGGCTAGGAGGGACATAACATCATAGCAGGAAGACTGAGATACTGGATAAAAAATTCCCCATTCGTGAATCGTACTCGGGTCTCTTGCATAAGATGGCAGGGCGCCTTACTGCTGCACAACAGACGTCAGTTTTTATGAATCAACTGATAGGAACTTATATTTTCTGCATGTCGATACACAACACACGAGTTCCTTAACCAATGGCTGCCAAAATAGTTTGGTCACAGGGAGGAAAATTATGATATGACAGAGAAAGAGTTACCTTATCCCACGGAAATTTTACTTCCAGTTTATTGATGTATACGATCCATATCATTAACCATTTTTTTGCCATCAGTTTTTTTGTTTTTGGGACAAATGTTTTACTGCGCTCGCCACTGCATAAGGTCATGTGAGAGCGGGGCACACCAAACATTTTCACTTGGTAGGATATTTTTGAATTTTGCCCGGTTGGCGGCCGAAGCCTACTCTTATCGATTTTGGACCCCCAAGTGATCTTTAATTAACGTGCGCAACGTGCACACGGGATCTCCGGGATTTTTCGCCCTTATCTGACAAGGCTAGGTGTAGATCTTACCTTCCATAAGATCAGGAGTGTGGCTGAAAGACAGCAGTAAGAGGGAGCCAAGGTGTGATATTACTTTATAAGCCCCTGGCTTTCTGGACCTCTAGTATCATATTTACCACTACCTATCATACATACTCGTATAATATGTATACAATGCGATACGTATAAAGGAGGATGAATTTTTAATAATTTTTTTTGAGTAGCCAGTCTTGAATCTAGAGCAAGAGCGTGACATGTCCAAGTACTTGATTCGGTTTTCTAGTCGTACATGTAGGCTACGGTGTGGATGGCCTTGGTTCGAATCCCCAAGAGGAATTTGAGATTAGATTATTTTGGGGAGTTTTTTTAAAAAAGGCTCTTCGTCCATTCGGCCAGTTCCTTTTGGAAACGGCCCTTAAATTCGGAGGTCCCACCTCTTAAATAACTGTACGCTCGTATAGTGTGAAGGAGAAGAAGAAGAAGAAGAAGAAGAAGAAGAAGAAGAAGAAGAAGAAGAAGAAG
>NW_004798097.1:68037-69290 GCF_000002075.1 Aplysia californica | reverse complement strand
GAGGAGGAGAAGGAGGAGGAGGAGGAGGAGAAAAAGAAGAAGAAGATGGAGAATTTTTTCGTTCCTTCGTTTAACCTTTTGATTTTATTCAAAGTCTTGGATTTCATTTTCCCTTTATATTGTGTTCAGCTGTACTATTTTTCTTCTAAGACAAGCGTGTCCCGTGTCTTTTAGTTGTATCTTTGAAATCTCTATCTTGTCCTTCTCTCTTTCATCTTTTTTTCAATTTCAAGTTGTGAGGATGCTCTTTTTCTCCGACTTCAATAAGCTAGTTCCTTATCTTCTTCATCCCTCCTATCTCTCCCCGTTCTTCTTTGTCTTCATCCCTCTTGCTTCCTCACTGGCTCTTTCACTCACTCCGCTGAGTTAAATTAGCCTCCCGCTTTTACTGAATGGTGGCGAAGTGAAAGCTATTGAAGACACTATTTGCTCTGATTCCTCTACTTCAAATTTCTCCCTAGTTCTTTGCTTCTTTATTACCACCATCCTCCCTAATTCTCTCTTATTCTCTTTCTCCCTCCCTCCCTCCCCCCTCTCTCTAGCTCTCTCTCTAGCTCTCTCTCTCTCTCTCTCTCTCTCTCTCTCTTTGTTGCTCCCTCTACCCCCCTCTCTCTCTCCCCTCTCTCTCTATCTTTCCTCCCAACTGTATCCTCTGTTAGGTGAGACAATCATGAGATCCTTGTCTTTTGCTGGGAAATCAGAGGGGCGATCTCCACTTCATTGCCCCCCCCCCTATTACTCTTCCTTTCTCCAATTCCCTCTTTTCCCCACTTTATCTCTCTTGAATTTTCTCTTTTTTTCACTTGCTTCTCCCTTTCTCATTATTCTCTCTTTCATAACACACACACACACACACACACACACACACACACACACACACACACACACTCTCTCTCTCTCTCTCTCTCTCTCTCTCTTGTTCTCTTTCTTCTCCTCTATCGCTCTGTGAGGTAAGACTACCATTCGACCCTTGGCTTTTGCTGAGGAATCAGAAGAGACGATAATGACTTCTACAAATGAATGTTTGTTCACTCTCTTCTTTAAAGAGTTTGCTTTCCGTTCGATTTTTCTCGCCTCACAATTACTGTTAGTTACATTTTCCTCAAAATTTACTCTTTAAAGGGAACGTTATCAGTCCCATCTTTTCTTTACTTAAAGAGGAGTGACAGATGAGAAAATAGGCGAAGAACCAAACGACCTGGAAGCCAGTACAAGCATTCTGCGGCAACAGCAATTCTTCTCACCCGTCCTCG
>NW_004798097.1:66250-67374 GCF_000002075.1 Aplysia californica | reverse complement strand
CTCTTTCTCTCTCTCTCTCTCTCTCTCTCTCTCTCTTCCCCATCACTCGATCTCCTTTCTGCCTCCATGTCCCCGTATCTTTTATAAGCCCGCATCTTCCCTTTCACCCTTCAATGTTACATTTCAGTTTCCCTACCCCCAGCCGTTTTTCATCCGTTCAGTTTTACAAATTGATTACAAAATGGAAGCGTACAAGAGAATAGAAGAAGGAAGGAATGGGTCAACCTCCAGGGAGATATAAACATGCTTGCAAGAGGTACATGACCTCTACAGAAATCAACTTTGGAGCCCGGGGACCAACGTAAGGGAAGCCGCCGTCAAGGAAAAAGTGAAGATAAACCGAGTCTGTTTTTTGAAAGTTCTTTTAAGTAAGGAGAAGACCATCGACACAATAATGGCCTTTTAGTGCTGGGAAAAAGTAACTCAGCCAGACAGAAACAACAGATTGAAAGTAGAGAAGTAGAACCTAAAGTGGCGTCCTCCAAACCACCCGCGAGGTTGGTTGGTTTGTTTGTTTGTTTGAATGAAGAGAAGACCACCGACACAATAAAAGTCATTTAGTAAGACAGCCCTGACAGAAACAACAGATAAATATGGAAAGTAAAGAAATGGGACCTACCAGTGGCGCCCTACAACCACTCGCGAACGAGTCTCGAGACGAAAGAAAAGTATAACACCTCCAAGAATGATGAAATGCGTAAAAAGATCTTAGTTTTAGTAAGAGTTTTACGACACTTGCAAAGAAATTCACTGTAAAAGCAGAGCGCTTGGCTCTGGGGAAAAGAGTTAACTACTCGAAAAAGGAAGAAGGGAGAGAAATAAAGCAAAGACTTGAGATGCGAAAAGGAGTTTTGGTTTATTATTAGCACTGAAATACGAGCTGAATTTTGAGATGAGGGCGAGTTTTATCCAAGCATCCGTTAGCTGGTTCAACGAGCGCCAAACTTCGAGGGTGTTTTGAGGGTTATGGTAATGGATAAAATAATATAAATTTTGTTAGTTTAGTAAAAGATTTCTTTTCAGTTTGTTGCTTTTTTCTTTTTACCATACATTTATAGTTTGCGAATTTCATGTCTTATATATTCACACATTTTAGTTTGTAAGAAGCCCCCAAACTAAATGAC
>NW_004798097.1:59302-61802 GCF_000002075.1 Aplysia californica | reverse complement strand
TGTAGTAGACATGTAGTTGTGCAAAGTTACAAAGAGCCGTGCCATAATGGGTCCGTACAGCCTTGGAAGGAAAGGGAAAAAGAAAACTCCCCGGGAACTCATTGACATACATATTGTTTCTGACAGAAGCAAAGTACTCTCGGGCCTACCTAGGGCGATAGAAAATTAGTTGGTGCTGACAGTTCTTTAAGCCTAAAGCAATGGTTGAGACTGTTTTCGATTTATTTTCTTAATCTTCGATAACAATAAATAGCATTTGCACAGCGCATTTGTCCGCTCAACAGCAAGGACGATACGCTTTAGTCTATAAGGCACGATGATTAAAAAAAGAATGAACCGATTTTATGACGTAGTACCTCAGTTCTCAACCATCGTTATTTAATGAGTCAGTGACAATTTGAAAGAGTTATTGTTGTCTAACTTTTGAACAGCTGCACCCCAGTGATGGATTGGTCGGAAAGGTGCTCAAGACCTTGCTCTCTGTTCTTAGCCTGCCAAATCCTCAGAGACCTCACTATTTTTTTCTTGTGGGGACATGTAAAATATTGTGTTTATTTTCCACTACTACCCACTAACCTCGATGACCTTAAACATGGAACAATAACTGCGATCAACGCAATTGGCCATGATATGGAAATAAGGTTAATTGTCTTGCAACGGTGTGCTGCAATATTTAGACGTGAAGTAAGGGCGGTTGGCTGGGGGGGGGGGGGCGGCGGAGGGGGGGGGGGCTCAAGCATTGTGAGGGCTTAACGCATCTATAAACAATGTAGTATTATTTTAAAATGCGGGACTTCTGTTTGTTTGGTTTGAACAAATAGAAGGATTATGATAACAAAAATGGTCAGCTCGGGCTGAAAAAAGTAAGGGAGACGGACAGAATCAACAGAACAAAAGTAAAGAATTAGTATCTCCCAGTGGGGTCCCCCAACCACCTGGTCCTTATCGGTATGTACACATCCTTAGAGAGCTGATAGTCGTATAGAAACCCCTTATAAGTTGATAAACCCAAGTGTTAAGGAACGTCTTTGCTAGAACCAGAGTGATTCATTTTGCAGTTCAGCATGGTGTCAATCAAGACAGCAATGCCCCCCCCCCCCAAACCCCCTGCATTTCAGCCAGAAAACGATTGATAATTTAATGTTGCTACAACACATCACCCTTTCTAAGAATGTGTAAAGCTGAGATGGGATCGAGCAACTGGAGTCCTGTACGTCACAGACTTGATTTACGAGATTGAAGGAAGTTCAAGATTTCTTTATCAAACATAGTATTGGAGACCAACTGGAAAACGAAAAAGAGATAGACCAACTGGATATTACTGAGGCACAATTATTTGGGATGAGGCAATCACCCAGGGTCATGGTTTGCCGAGTTTGAAAAATGTGGCCAGGAACAGACAAGTGCGGCGTCGACAACTCTCCTTTTCTTTTTGGTTGAGTGTTTTACGACGCTCGCAACTGCATAAGGTCATATCAGCCCGCACGACACATTAAACTTTTTCAGCTTGTAGGGAATTTTGAATTTGCCCCGGGTAGTGGCCGAAGCCTACTCATATTAATTTTAGACCACCAAGGGATCTTTAACGTACGCAACTTGTACACTGCTCTCCACCTTATGCACCCGATAGTATGGGGAGAGAGTAAGTAAACAAGTAAGTGCAAACAACTTTTTCGGTGTTTCGAAGGTATACTATTTCCTCTCAGCCTGGAATTCTTTTAAAGTCCCAGTGCTGTGCCACTGATGTGATCTTCGTAGTGTTCAAATATGGCGTCTAGCTTCAATGACGGAACTGGCTAACATGTACAGTATGGTTATTGACCCATGTAAAGGTTGTTTTTTTTGGTCATTCTGTACGACCTCAATACCGTTTTCTTTTTATTAGCACAGTGACTACCAAGGTTCAGCCTTAGTGCAATGACGTCCCCGCTACTTAATGCCAAAATAGCAGCTCTTCTAGGAGGGCTGTCCCGAAATGAAGATGAAAATTTCGATAGCTTGAAAAGTTCTAATCTAATCACTATGATATTTTAACATAAAGTTGAAAATCAATACGTTGACTTTTTGAGTTATGGTAATTTTCATCTTAATTTTGGGACCGCTTAGGACTAAATATATTTGTAATTATTGTAATATATTAAAAACGCTTTTTACGGATGACATCACAATGACCCACATGTGGTCCAGCAAAAAGTGGAAGGCCCGGATGTAGATCAAGTAAGTTCAGACAGGAGAAAACACCAATGGCTGTATGCCCGTGACGTTAAGTTAAACTTTTTTGAACAGAAAAAAATACAAACCAAGTCTTTGTTGAACAGCACTGAGAGAAGGAACAACAACAAATGATCAATGGTTAGAGACAAAAGATGAAACAATACGACACGAGATTTCCTAATGGACCGATTGGCAAAGGGATATGTTTTTGTTTGATTGTTGAAAGAAAATTCCAGGATGAGGATAGAGGGCGTCTGGGTATTGTTGGAAAAGAATGAAGGGGGGG
>NW_004798097.1:55294-57794 GCF_000002075.1 Aplysia californica | reverse complement strand
TTTTACGGCGTTTGCAGCTGCATAAGGTCAAATGAGCGCCAATGGGTGGATGTCAATAGTGAAGTCCAAAAGGGGAATCAGGCTTACTCTGCTCACCTTTCTAGCCTCAACAGCACAAAGCCGGCTTCGACTATCAAGGCACCCCGAAAATAGCATTTCACAAGAGAATGACAAACAAACAAAAGTAGTTGAGAAAAAATGACGATAGTAAGGATGAGGAAAGAAAAAGCAGCAACCCCCCGATAAATCAGCCCATTTACAATTCTACTGTGCATAAGAACACGTTAATATCCCCCTTTGGGAATGGCCTAAAGACACTTCAGTCAGTAGCACTGCCCTGATAGGGCACCGGGGGAGAGGGGGGGGAGGAGCGGCGGGGGGGAGATTTAAATAATTAGGTCTGTATCAAGGACGTAGAAGAAAAGGCCATTAGCCATTAGGCCATCACCCGGTCAAAAATGAAAACTAAAAAAAAATATCAAAAAATCCGGCCATACAAAATATCCCCATCATCACACCTGTACAGCAGTGAGGCATATTCTTACACCTTTCTTGATTCCGATAAATGCTTCGTTTGTTTGAGTAGGTGTTTTACGTCACTATCGAAATAAACGCAGTGACCAAGTCTTCCTTTGGAGAACATTATCAAGGAAATCAAGACCCTAGTGATTCGGCCATATTTGTCCTCTTTGTCTACTATCCGGGTAAAACTGTGATTGATTGATTGATTGGGTAGGTGTTTTACGGCACTATCGACTCAAGGGTAAAGCTGTACCATGCATACAGTCTTAAGATCGACTGTCAAGACGCAAAAAGCCAGAGCTATAAATGAGAGAAAAAAACAGAACAACTCAAACAAACAGTCGACTCGCCCTACGTGGCCCCTCCCTGTCCAGAAAATTAAATATTTTTCTTATAGCTATCCATTTCAATCGGTTATGCATATTATTATATGAAGGCTCGAAGACTCTAACAGGCACAACTATTCTTCCTCTGTCTTAAAAAAACTGCTAACTTGAACTGAAAGACTCACTAAAGAGGTTCTGGTTTTCCAGAAAAATGTGAAGAAAACAAGGGGGAGGGGGAAAGGGGGGGTAAAAACGGACCACCCCCCCCCCCAAAAAAAAAGAGAAGATTATTTCTATAATGACTGGTAATCGTACAGGGGTGTTGGAAGTCTGATGGTTTGGCTGCTTGACTCGTAATTGTGGGGCTGTGGGTTCAGGGTTTGAAGCTCAGCTCGGCCTGACTTTTTGTCAAAGGGACGTACAAAATATAATATGTGAGGCAGCGTGGTGGAATCAGGCTCTCGTTAAAATAATCAAAGTGAAGAAACTTGCTTGTTCTGTTGGTTTGTGAATTTATATCAAAATTTTTTTTGGGCTCAACACCTTTCATGCCCATTAAAGAACTAATTTCTGTGTTGATGTTTATGAAAAACGTTGATTAAAGGCACAAAAAATGTAACTTTTCAGTTACCACGGACTCTTAAGCTAAGGAAATAACTAATCTTTGGCGGCCATTTTCTCACTAATTTTGCCTTTGAAAACAGATGACCCCCGTCTACTTCATTCGCAAATATCTGGACCTGAATTCAAGATCAATTGATATTTTTTTCATCCAAATAAACACAAGTGAACAAGTTTTACGATGATACCAATAACTCTACATTCCCAAAATTTGACGAGAGCCTGATTTCACCACGCTGCCTCACATATATGTTTTTACGCCCCCATTGACACTATTTAGATAACTCAGAAGGCGGGCTTCCGACCCTGTCTGGCAGGGCCAACCCGGGCTGAGAAGGGAAAACGACATCCCAGCAGAAAGAGCAAAATACTGATAAGGCACCAGGCACAAGACATCAGAAGATATTGTCACTCCGTAAGTGATGGTTTAGCGCCTAAATTATGGCAGTTGGCACTGAATTCTTCCAGGGAAACCAAGGATATTTCTGAGTGTTCTACGGTCTGCTGGGATAATAACAGTCCTAACGCATGTATAGCATGCTGCAGTGCTATACATTAATGCATACACTATTTTTATAATGATCATTACTCCTTCAGGTTGCTCGGGAAGATAACACTTTACCAGAACAGAAATAAAGACAAACATTCATTGTACTAGACATGAAAGCACAATGTTTGTGAATGACTGTACAGTTGGAACCGTGATTATTTTGTAAAATTTAAGGGACTCTCCTTTTAGATTCGGCGAGGAGATAGCTAAAGAAATAATGTAAGTGAATTAAGGTATGATTCAATACAATGCAAAATGTAGCCATGCCTGTTCTCATATTGGAATCATCCATATATAATATCGATAGATAGATAGATAGATAGATAGACAGATAGATAGATAGATAGATAGATAGATAGATAGATAGATAGGTAGATCGATAGACAGACAGACAGACTGACAGACAGACACAAAGACAGAAATATAGAAATATAGAAAGCTAGATAGATAGATAGATAGATAGATAGATAGATAGATAGAT
>NW_004798097.1:49619-53936 GCF_000002075.1 Aplysia californica | reverse complement strand
TCTCTCTCTCTCTCTCTCTCTCTATCAAGACAAGACACACTAGAATGTAGCCGTGATCGCCCCTAATCGATCAAAAAGGGAATTAATTTCTAGTCAGGTACGAGTAACTTGAGAGAAGGGGAATGAGAGCAGCAGAACCCCCGTCCGTTTGTCATGGCTCGACTCGCTGTTACAACCCTCATTCTATACGTCATCATTGTCCAAACTGTCCACTCCGAAGCCTGCGTCCAATGTTTTTCACATCTCAGCGGCTAAAAGAAACAAATAGGCTTTATCTGACCCATCTAACCCGACAGAATGACATTTGCAGTCCTAATCCTTCAAATAAGTTAAAAGCGTCTCTCTCGCATGATGTCACAGTAGCCCAGCAGATGTGGTTCCAAGGAGAGGGGAGACCTCACGTATTTGCTTCCTAGATTAAGCCAGCTAGCCTCGAGATCCTATAACACCGAGTACTCAGGCTATAAAAGAAGAGATAAACCTCGCAAAAGATGGACTGATGGGGTCAAGGAAACCCGGGGAAAATATTATATCCCAATTGTAAGATCTTCAAAGCTAGTCTGCCATTGAAAACTGTATGTCTTACGTAATGAATACCGCACTTATCGTTCATGGAAATTGATGTTTTTTTGCATGCATGTTAGCAAACATTAGACCTAAAAATCCGTCTGTTGATTTTTTCCTAATCGAATTAGAAAATATTTAACGAATTTTTTCCTAAGGTAGTATTCAAGTTTGCAAAAAATCCGAGAAAATCCACACTCCAGACACCACCAACAAAAATGTATTCCATATATAAAAAATTCAACAAAGCGTATTTTAGTATTTCATCTTCTCTTCATTCTGTGAAAATGTCATGAAGATTGGATGAAAAATGGTGGTGTTATTCAAGAAGGTATAGAGAATAATCACGTTTTGAGAAAACGGCCGATAAAGAACCATAAAATATTGACTTTATGAGGAAATGGTGGTGACAGACATGCCCGCTATGGGAAAAAATACGGCTTTTGGGGGTTCTTATGCGTTGGAATAGTTGTAAGATAGGCTGAAGAAGCTAAAAATGCCTACAACTCAAATTCCATAATTTTGAGCCGAATTGGGACTTTGGGGGTGTAGCCCCCCCCCCCCCCCAACCTTAACGGCAGCAGACGATGAAAAAGTAAGTAAATCAAGTAAAATCCGAATGGAGGGCTCGAATGTTCTGTTACAGCTAAGCTTATTTGATTCAAATATTTCAGATAGAATTTGATCTCCACCCATCAGCCACAGGGGTCGTATTTATTTGCGAAAAGCGAATTTCTCCATAATAAGGAACAGATTTGTGCTACATGTTGTTTTCGGGTTTGCTATTGTTGAAATTACGAAGTTAACAAGACTTTATAAAGAACAAACTATGTCACTAACAGTGAAAAATATGACGTATATTGAGCAAAAGCGGATTGAAGAATTCACATAATATGTGATTTTTTTCATTTCGTCATGCTTGGCATAATCTGTAATTTTTTTAGTTTATCAGGCCTGGCCCTAGTAAGGTCTCATTTTATTACGTTGCTGCTTTTGAAGTTACCCTGGGCGTTAGGAAATAAAATTACGATGTCTTTGTACCCAAAACAAATAATATATTGTAATGTAATGAAAAATAAACGAGAAACGTTCTTTATTACGTAACTAAGAGAGAGATAGATAGATAGAGAAAGAGAGAGAGAGAGAGTGAGAGAGAGAGAGTGAGAGAGAGACAGAGAGAGAGAGAGAGAGAGAGAGGGGGGGGGCTGAGAGAGTATCAAAGAGAAAAAGAGAGAGACAGAGATAGACAGAGAGGAAAAGAGTAAGAGTAAAGAGAGAGATGGAGAGGGAGAGGGAGATAGATAGATAGATAGATAGATAGATAGATAGATAGATAGATAGATAGATAGATAGATAGACAAATAGATAGATGGAGAGAGAGACAGAGACAGAGAGAGATAGATAGATAGATAGATAGATAGATAGATAGAGAGAGAGAGAGAGAGAGAGAGAGAGAGAGAGAGAGAGAGAGAGAGAGAGAGAGAGAGAGAGAGAACGTAGAAAGACGTTGTGGCGTTAGAAGGTACTTTTCAAAAGCAAAAAATCAAAATTACGTCTTAGTACCGAAGGAAAATGTTACAACATGATGAACTAAAACATGTAAAAGTACACAATGTAACGGCATCATTATCTGTAAATATCTATGATAAATCCAGGCTTGGGGGAATATCTAGCCTCTTGTCCGCAGTTTGGAAGTTTTTGGCTCAAACTGATCGCATTCTGTGTCCTCTACTCCTCTTTTGTTTTAACTTTCATTTCATCACAAAATGGTTAAAAAGGGCACTTTTGTACGT
Source organism: Aplysia californica (assembly GCF_000002075.1). Lineage (NCBI taxonomy): Eukaryota > Metazoa > Mollusca > Gastropoda > Aplysiida > Aplysiidae > Aplysia > Aplysia californica. The sequence continues at coordinate 51,579 of NW_004798097.1, read as the reverse complement.
AAGTGAGAGATAGATAGATAGCTAGATAGATAGACAGATGGATAGATAGATAGATAGATAGGTAGATAGATAGATAGAGAGAGAGTGTGTGTGTGTGAGAGCGAAAAAAAAAAAAGAGAGAGAGAGAGAGAGAGAGAGAGAGAGAGAGAGAGAGAGAGAGAGAGTGAGGGGGAGGAGAGTGAGGGGGAGGAGACAGAGACAGAGGCAGACAGACAGACAGACAGACAGACAGACAGACAGACAGACAGACAGACAGACAGACAGACAGACAGACAAACAGACAGACAGGGAGAAGGAAGAGGGAGAAAGACAGGGAGAGAGAAGTAGAGAGAAGGAGATAGATAGAGAGAGGGAGAGATAGAGAGAGATAGAGAGAGAGAGAGAGAAAGAGTTACTACAGAGCCTTCGATTAGAGGATAAGATTTAACTCCTGGGCTGGATGAATCAATAAGCACTCCATAGCCACACTTCTAGATCGCTTTACTGAGTATTCGCCAAGGAATGTTGAGGGCACTACAAACATGCTCTTCAAAATCTATTACCTCTGGACCGAAGCTAAAATGTGTGGCGTGGGTTCTCCATTAGCTCAGTTGGCATACAGTTGGGCTAAGGCATGCATAAGCCCAGTTCGAATCTACAGTTCAGTGTTCTTGATTTTGCGTTTTTTCGGAGTTTTTAAGGTACGTTTAGTTCTAGTAAACGTTTTTTTGAACGGAATTTGCAGCACAAACAGATCACATAGGTGCGTTTAATATTATCCTTAATAATAATAGAAAGACGCAAAGTCCTGAGATGATATACAATGTGACACACTCTAAAGCGTCCATTCAGGATCATTCCATAAATGTGTTGGAGTCACTAACTGCTTTATACCAAGGCAGATGTAGTTCAAGTCATATCGTCAGTAAACTATTCGTACATATCAATTATATGAGCGCAACAAACACATCTTCCAAGTTCAAATGTACTTTTCATATGACCGCTACAAACACACATGTCATTCAAAAAATGTCTCCCCTCATGATGCCATGTCAGAGGGCAAGACAAACTGACTTCGCCGGTCCCGCCATGGTTTAGTGACCCCTTGTCAACCAAGAGTCTCCTCGGCATCTCGTAAAACGATCACCAAAAGTGAGGTTGTGAGAATCACATTTGGAAACACTATCGGGCCGTAGGAAGATTTCGCGACTTTTAATTTTTGAATTAGTAAAAATTTTACGGCACTTGCAAACGCAATAAAGTCATATAAGTACCGAAGATTAGAGGTGTTACAAGGAAGTAACAAACACAAAAAAGAAGGTGGGGAGGTAAAGACGATATATTTTTGATAGGAAAGAAGGAGCAAACCACACCAGAGCACCTGCCAACCACCCAAACTATGAAATATGTGAAGGAAAAGGAGAAGGTGTAGAGTTCAGTGGACATGCGATATAAAGAATGATGTATCCAGGATGACACAATAAGGCAAAACGTCCTGCTACCAGGAAGACAATCTTCGATACAGAATAAGTTGATATACTATATGGAATGACAGGACCATTCACTAACCTAGACCCCCTCCCTCCCCCCTCCCCCCTCCTCGACACCCCTTCACAAAACAACAAACAAACAAACAAACAAACAAACAAACAAACAAACAATAAAAAAAACCGGCAAAAAAAACGAACCCACAAAACCCAATAAAAAACTTAACAAAAACAACAACAACAAAGTTTCTTTTAATTTGATCGGGCGTTATGGTTTAACGAAACATTCAGCCACTGGCCCTGCTTAATGTTGGAAAAGCCATGCGACAATTCAGGCTTAGAGAAGCGGTCCAGTTTCCTCCAAATTGGCAGCACTTTTTGGTGGGCTTTCCAATCGGTTTAGAGTAGAATTGGGTCAGTGGAAATATGTTCTTTTGTGCGTGCGTGTTAACGTGTGTGTGTGTGTGTGTGTGTGTGTGTGTGTGTGTGTGTGT
>NW_004798097.1:43416-49196 GCF_000002075.1 Aplysia californica | reverse complement strand
ATATATGTATAGAGAGAAAGAAAGAGAATGAGAGAGAGAGAGAGAGAGAGAAAGAGAGAGAGAGAGAGAGAGAGAGAGAGAAAGAAAGAGAGAGATATATGTATAGAGAGAAAGAAAGAGAATGAGAGAGAGAGAGAGAGAAAGAGAGAGAGAGAGAGAGAGAGAGAGAGAGAAAGAAAGAGAGAGATATATGTATAGAGAGAAAGAAAGAGAATGAGAGAGAGAGAGAGAGAAAGAGAGAGAGAGAGAAAGAGAGAGAGAGAGACAGACAGACAGACAGGCATACAGACAAACAGACAGACAGACAGAGATAGTCTGGCAAATGTTAAAAAGACTTTACTTCTCGAGAGAAAGTAATTCTTAGACAAAATGTCAACAAGAAATCAAGAGACGTGTATACCGAACTAACCATAAGATGTCAAACGGTGGCTGTTTATTGTGGATCACGCCAGAAAAAGTAAAACCTTTTGGCAAAACAACAAGCCTATTATTCTATTTATTTCGCAATCTGCGAAGATCCAGTTTTGCTTTCAGAGGTGCTGGACATTATTATTTTTTCGCCATTTACTGAACAGAGTCTCGCCTACATGTGTAGGTCGTTCATATTTAGGGATTACCCCTAAAGTCAGAATTTGAATCTGTCTAAATTGAGTACTGACGTTCAACCAGAATCCTAACCCTCTTTTCAACCTCTTTCAAGACACCAAAAACTCACATGAGACAATGTCTAACTCATTTAAAGCATAGTTCTTATCGGGTTTTCTTGTGAAATGCAAAAAAAAAAAAAAAGTAAATGGAAGGTTCATGACGTAAACTTATTGTTCCAGTAATTAATCCCCACCCACTTTTTAACATCTTCTAAAACATAAACTTACACAAGACAACGTCCTACTGGTTTAAACACTGTGCTTCTAATGGGGCATGATGTAACCTAGTTTTTTTTTTCAGTATTTAATCCTCACCAACTGTTCAACTTCTCCAAAGACACAAACTCACATAAGAAAACGTCTTGCTTTTTTAAGGAGTTCTTATCGGGTTTCTTCTCTACACCAGAAAGGTGTATCGAATGGGTTTTAATGTTAACTCATTTTGAACTTTACCACGTATTATTATGACCGGCATCTGATAAAGCGCAGTTAAAAAAGGGTTAAAGGTCAAAGTGCTTACTTATCCCATCGACAGCATCTGTGACTTCAAAATAACTATTCTGGCTCTCATGATTTCGCCAACTTTTCTCAGCCAAAAAGAAAAGTAGTGTCGCAAGCTGTTATCAGTGGCAGCGATGAAGATGATAATAATAATGTTAATCATATGTTCCCGAAGAAGCCCGAACATGTGAAACCTCGAACATTTATAAGAACATCTCATTAGATGAATATGAAAAACCATATCCAGTCTGAAGTATATTTTTTCTGCTGTAAAACAATGGTGATGATGATGATGATGATGATGATGATGATGATGATGATGATGATGATGATGATGATGATGATGATGATGATGATGATGATGATGATGTGACACATCATCATGAGTAATTTTCAGTCAGTAAATTAATTGTATCACTGTTTAGTGGAATCAGACGCTCGACAATGTTTGGGCATGTGGAATTGTTGGTACCATCATAAAACTTATTCATGAATTTATTTTTCAATTTTAAAAAATACCTATCTATCTAGAATAGAAGTCGAAGTATTTGTGATTGAATAAGGTGGGGGTTGCTTGGTTACAGAAGTGAAATTAGCGAGAAATGACCACCAACGTTTGGTTACTTCAATAGGTTGAGAGTCCTTGGTAGCTGAAAAATTTCATTTTTTTTGTTACTTTAATCAAAGTTTTTCAGTAAAATGCAGGCAGAAATGTGATTAAAAACCAAACAAACCCCAAAATCATATAAAAATTCCTAAATCGGTTGGAAAATGCGGCATCTTTGATTTTCCTATTTCGACGAGCGCCTGATTTTACCATGATGCCTCACATGTAGGTCAAAATAAAACAACTGTTTAAAAAGACTTGTTTTGTTTCTGAAATGGCTCTATGTTTCGCCTCGGACGTTGATGCCGTAAACGGTATCCATTAAATAAAAGGAGTAGAATGTGATATGGGTTTATTTAAAGTAAAAATAATTGGTTGTGATTAAGTTCATTACTCTGGACCCACATACTTAAAGGTCAAGATTCCAATACCCAGCTCAGCTGACGGAATGTATCTTATCCTAGATCCAGCCTCATTTCACCTCATTTCATCCAGAAACATGATGATAGTGAACCAGAGTTGATATGGGAATGACTGCATATGTATGCTTTAGAGTTTGTCTAACTTTCTTTTCTACCCTAACAGGACTAAACGTCACTCTCTGAAGCAATCAAGAGAAGTGGGAGACGCATGACAGATCTGCAGAAAGCCAAAGTTCAAGAACGCAGCATTGCGGATTCGAACTTGGTTTGTGGACATCATTGCCAAGCATGATACTAATGGAGCAAACAAAATGACGACACATTTTTAGCTTGGTTAAAGAGGTGTTAGATGTTGAGGAACATGTTTGTAATAATGCCCTCAATACTTCAGGGAGAATACGCACTTAAATGATCAAGAAGGCTGGCTGTAAAGTGCTTATTGATTCGCTGAGATTTGAATCTTATACCCTAGTTGGTATCTGTCTGTCTGTCTGTCTGTCTGTCTGTCTGTCTGTCTGTCTGTCTGTCTGTCTGTCTGTCTGTCTGTCTGTCTGTCTGTCTGTCTGTCTGTCTGTCGCTCACTCGCTCTGTTATCTGTGTACTCTAGCTCACTTTCTGTTAGGTCAAACCTTCTAAAGAACAGAGGAGTGAAAATCTTTAAAAAGAGAACCGAGAGTAGGTTGGTTGGGGGAGTGGGGGGGGGGGGGGTCAATTGGCAACAAGTTTCGGCCCCAAAACCTAACAACGACAGCCAAGAGGCCAGATCTCCCGCTAGCAGAGATTTGTCCAGTCCATAAAGCTCTTAGATATTTGCAGAAAACGATATGCTTATACATGTTTTGTGTTCGTTATAGAGTAACATATTTTTCCAGTTCATAAACACTTGCATGAGAGGTGTAGCAGTTAGACTTTTGGACGTCGCACACTAATACCATGCGTTTGATTCTTGTAGGCTTGAAAAGAAAGATAGAACACTACCGTTTGTCTGTTGGGATGCTGTATCGCAATCTGTCCCCCAAAATCATTTGAATTGTGTTTATAGCGGCGTTACATGATATATACAATCACAATGAAATTTTCAGTAAAGAGACTTCATGACCTTTTGAGGAAAACTACCGACCTTTCAACATAAAGTCATATGATATGGACACAAAAGCTTATGCAAACATAACTTCCAAAAGAACTGGCAGTTTTTTTTTTATTGGAAGTCAAAATACACAAACATTAGGTCTGGTATCCGAAAACAAAAACAAAACAAAACAGAGCATTGCAATAAAAAACAAAAAGCAAAACACATAAAAAAACTCAAACAAAACAAAGACGACCAACCAAAATACCCATTTCTCCCCATTAATATGGCTACCACTTTTGCTTCTTTTGCCCATGCTTTGACATCAATAATAACAAACGCCTAATGCGGTTAGTGTAATTCGAATATCTTGTGAAAGGAAGAAGGGAACATTCACATCCGGAACACACCCTTAACCGTTTAGTCATCATGTCTAACCCCGTGGCGATACCCGGACTTGATTTTGAAACTCTGTAACGGATCTAAAAACTGAAAGGAAAGAGTGATTACTATTTAAATACATGTGCGTGTTGCGTGGGGACAGAGAAAGGGAGGAAGAGAGAGAGAGAGAGGGAGAGAGAGAGAGAGAGAGAGAGAGAGAGAGAGAGAGAGAGAGAGAGAGAGAGAGAGAGAGGAAACGGGAGATGGAGAGGAAGAGCAAGAGGGAGAGGGAGAGATAGATAGAAAGAGCGAGAGATATATAGAGAGATAGGCTAATAGATAGATGGATAGATAGATAGAGAGATACAGAGAGACAGAGGGACAGAGAGACAGGCAGAGACAAACGGAGACAAACTAACAAAGAGAGAGAGAAAAAGAGAGAGGGAGAGAGAGAGAGAGAGAGAGAGAGAGAGAGAGAGAGAGGGGGGGGAAGAGAAAGAAAGAAAGAGAGAGAGATAGAGATAGATAGATAGATAGATAGATAGATAGATACAGAGAGAGAGAGAGAGAGAGAGAGAGAGAGAGAGAGAGAGAGAGAGAGAGAGAGAGAGAGAAAGAGAGAGAGAAAACCAAGAAAGAAAGTAGGATTTAAAAAGTCCGAGAGGAGCAGTGCGTGTTAGAAGATTGAGGATCTAGATCTATCAAGAGAAAGCGGAAAAGGGCTGCTGAGATATTGAGAAAAAAACTGTTGGCAGTGTTGGTTAGTTCGAGTTTATGATTTAGTTTTAGTTTGTTCTTTGTATGTTCGTGAGTTGCTTGTCAGCGGGGGTTTACTTAAGTGTGCAGACGAAAGGGTGTATGCATTATTCAGGTGTAATAATAGATGCCAGAGTGTGTGCTTGTTTGTGTATCAGTCATTTTGTATTTACGATTGAGTATAAAGGCAAGATATCGTGCAAAAGTAACATTGCAATCAAAACTGACTGAACAAGAAGCAGTACTCTTTTACGGCTCTCTATGGCGAGCACGTATCACACAAACACACAAACACACAAACACACAAACACACAAACATACAGACACACATACACACACATATATAAATACACAAACACAAACACACACACATGCACGCACACACACACACACACACACACACACACATACAGTCACACACATTGTGTGTTTTTGTATGTCTATATATTATTATGTGTTTGTGTTCATATATGTTTATATATGTGTGTATTTGTGAGTATATGCGTGTGTGTTGTGAAAAAGGAGGGGTAGGAGGTGCTTTTAAAGAACTGAAGTATTCTATGTGTCAATGTGTCAATGTGTCAATCTTTTCATATGCAAAAGAGGGCATTGCAGCAATATCCCCAGTGTTCTCACGTCTTGTAAAGTGCTCACACCCTTCACAGGAAAAGTCGATGTGATTTAACTCTCTCATGCTCTACTGAGACAAGTCGGGAGTGGGAACACTTCGTCGCTGCCGCAAGCAATCCGCTTAAGTCCAAATATCCAAGATTTTTATATTTTTACACTGTCTCAAAGCTCTATCGAAGGTGCACCTTTCAACATCAACAAAATGCAGTTTAACGCTATGGTCAAGGCTTGCAATTTTCTCGCTTTTCATGATTCTTGATAGGAGCAGCACAACATAAACTAGGGGTAGGGGTGGGGTTGGTATCTGACGTAAAATATACCTAAACGGACCACTTGCGGATTGCTTGCGACACCGATGTAATGTTCTTGAGTGTGGAGTGGGTTTGTCTGTGTGAAAGAGGGGAAGCGTGCCAAGGGAAGTGGGGAAGGGGGGAAGGAGGGAAGGATGCTGAAGTAAATGGGAATGGGGTAAAGGAGGGAATGAGAGAGGAGGTAAGTGTGGATGGGGGGACTTTGAATTTACAGTTTCTGTTGTCGGTTCTTTGAATTCTGCGTCTTTATTTTGGGCGCTCCGTCAGCTCAGCTGGAAGCATGCTGATGAAAATGGTGAAATGTTAGAGCTTTAACGCCGCTATCAACACTATTAAGTTATTTAAGAGGCGGTACCTCCGTGTTTAACGTGTATCCCCGGAAAGACCGAGCCAAGTGGGAATTTCATGTTAAGTGCCTTTCCAACGGACAAAACGTCGGACAGAGCTGAGGCTCGA
>NW_004798097.1:33416-38416 GCF_000002075.1 Aplysia californica | reverse complement strand
TCTCTCTCTCTCTCTCTCTCTCTCTCTCTCTCTCTCCCCCATGCGGATCGGAAATTTGACCACCTCATATATCATCAAATAAGAAGCAAGGGTTGAGCGATAACGAATGAGTCCATTAAAGGTCAGCATCGCTGACATTTGTGGCTTTGGGTTTGGTGTGATTAAGGCCATTATCAAGTGTCAGATGCAACCATTTAATAATTCATTGAATATCAGAAACCTCTCTCAAACCAGAACAATGAAACACCAGCGGCGTTTGACAGTTCAAACAGTCAAATGTAATGTAAGACGCCTCTGTTCTTCTTCATTTATGGGACACTTGAGGAGTAATAAAGGGCTCGAACATCTTCTTCTCTCACTGAAAAAAATTGCTAAAGACACAGGGGTAGACGAAGAACAACTGAAGAAGTGAATCTGAGTTTGAGTGAAAAGACGTGCATCGACACAATAACGGTTGTATAGTGCAGGGAAGCAGTAGATTTCTAAGACAAACGGAAGTGAAAGGCAAGAAACACCAGTTTAGGGAAACTGAATAGATGAGAGAAAACGATATAGGATTTCCGAGAGCGTACGAGCAGAGAAATGGCAGGCGAATCATGGTTTCTGATGTTTGTTTATGATCTGGCACTTACGATTCATCTCTAAAAATCTCAAGTTTCAGCACATCAAAGTGACTGTCGAGAAAAAACCTGAAATGGTGTGAGTTTAACGCCCCTATCAACACTATTAGGTTATTAAAGAGGCAGGACCTCCTAGTTTAACGTCCGTCTCCGATAGGACCGAGCCAAGTGGGAAGTTCGTGTAAAACGTCTTTCCCAAGGACACGAGGTCGGACCGAGCTGAGGCTCGAACCCCCGAACCCGCAATCTCACGATTACGAGTCCGGTAGTCTAACCACTAGGCTACCGACGCCACAAACCTGAACCTGAAAAAGCTGATGTTTTTTTAAGGAGGTATAAACCTGTTGGAAGTTGTTTCTCTACGGTTATTTGTTATCCTATTTATTTAAATTTAACCAGAGAGACCTTTTCTCAAAGCACCCATGCCCCTTATTGTGTAAAATATGAAACATTACAAGTCCCCTCTATTCCACTGTAAGGGCAAGGTATAAAACGCGGTAAAAGTATATTTCGACCACATCTCCCGCCCCCCCCCCACCCTTTCCCCTAAATTATTTAGATATTATGTTAAAAACAGAGAGTGAAGGGCTCGAACTCGAATGTGCTTCGTAGATCAAATAAGCTCTAAACAGAGGGTTCATGTTTATCTTTACTTTATTTTTGTAGGATTCCTCCTGGGAGTTGTGCCTCTGACGTTCTACATTTACGATTGGTGTGCGGTTCATTTCGAGAGACCTCTTCTTTCCGAGCCCCTTCCAGTGAAGAACAAAATCCTTGAAATTTGAGAAGACCCTTTTGTACCGACGTAGTTACTGCGGTAAAAGTAAACCTGGAAGACCTAGTCAACACATTCGGGTCCTCCACTCTAGATGGGGTCACGTTTGGGTAGACATGACGTCAAGCTCAAAAGCCGCTCAAATTTCAACTTAATTTGATAATTTTTTTGACAGAACGGGAGCAGGGGACGGGGGTCAAAGTTCATTTTTACCCACACAAGCTGGCCTCTCGTATGTTTTTGTCATTCAATCCAAAATACCGCCCTTGATTTTGCACGAGAAGTTAACTAGATCTAGCCACAAAAGTGAGCAGTAGTTGTGGTAGTCAGTAGTGCTTAGTTCCTTAGTTTCACCCAAAGATGCTATGGCATGGGTCTGCAACCTTTGCTACCAACTGAACCACATCAGAAAAGGCCCGCTAGGCTGAAACAAAACTGAGATTTCGAAGAAAAGGCTTTAAATCACTTTAAAATAGCAATGCATGTTATGTGAATTGTAATTACAGCACGCATCTTTCTACGTAAACATAATAGACCTTAATTATAAAAAGAAAATCTGTCTCGGTCGTGAGCAACACACAAAGTAGCATTATCTATTTAATCTAAAATAATTAGATATTTTGGGTGATGCAGATAGGGGTGTTATACTCGAACATAGGCATCTCATTTCTGATACGTACAGTGGTCTCTGCTCAAAACTAATTGAGAGGTATAGTTGTTCTTTTTTGTAACAAATAAAACAATGCATTTGACAGCCGCAGTTAAGCCCATTGGGCCGAGCGCTATAATTTATAAATAAAACAGAGGGGTATTTGTCGGGACAGAAAGACCGGAGGTTGCCGACCGCTGAGCTATGTGGACAGAACAACAAAAAACAGCCCCGGACTTCCCAAGGCTCCCAGGCACTGACGTTGAATTTTTAAAGTTAAAGAATTGAAATGTTGAAGGGTCCAGACCACAATCCATTTATATTCAATGATTTCATGTTACTGAAACAAACCTACATCTTTTACGGGTCCATTTTTCTCTTTTTCTTTTTCAGAAGAATGCTGTAAGCTTATACATTGACTTTAGATTTAAATCATAGAAGTTATAATGTCATAGGCCGGACAATGTCTCTTTGGTCTTTATTATAACGTCACTGTTCTGGTGCGCACCATGAGGCGAAATAAAGGGCAAAACACACGATTCTAACTAAAGTCGAGTACTCACCCGACCTTTTCCTCTTTTCATTTCATTTGGTTCCAAATAGAGTCGAATAGTGCACTCGTTATGACAAGGTGCAGGGTCAGGGATATCGTAATGCAAGTCATTGTATTTACCTATCTGTCAAGAGCAACATATCCTGACTGATACAATGGTTCGTTTTTACGAATGGCGGTAACGTCATTTAGATGATGGATAAATCATAGCCACAAGAATTTTGATTGCAGTTTGCTGTTGGTATATTACACAAAAGCCCCGAAGAAGAATTGAAAGTTTTGTCACGGGTTTTACAGAATACTTATGTAATTAAGAAGGTTTTGAGTAACAAGTAATCGTTGTGTTGACATAATGACCTCATTCCCAAATTATACACCATCCAAAGCATCGCGTTCTCTCATTTCTCCCCGAGCTCTCAAATATAAGAGGGACAGCTTTGTTGTTATTATTGTGCCTTACTTAAATTTTTCAGGACAAAAAATATATACAAAGAAGAAGCGAAGATACAATCACAAAAAGTTGCCCCCCCCCCTCTCTTCTCCACCTCCTTTGCTTGTTTATTTGCGTAAAGAGAAGCACATCGGCACAATAACGGCCGTTTAGTGCAGGGGAAAAGTAAGACAGACAAACAGACAGAAAGAGCAGAAGGAAAGTAGAGAAGCAGAACCTACCAGAGACACCCTCCAAGCACACACCTCCCCCACCCCTAATCTGTCAAACGAACCAAAATCGTAATTATTATCATTACCGTCATGACCTGTGTCGTTAGGGCCACCCCCCAACCCCCCGCTATGTAGACTAGACACCTCTCAGTGTTGCAGCCATCTAATTAGGACATCTGTTATGAAGTGAATGAGCAGCATTATTCTGGAAAGTCCAGAAGCTCAGCACAAGCATGCCTACTTTTTGCCTAATGGTCACTGTTTTAGCAAGTTGCGCACGTTGTACTAGCAGTAGTCTCAGTCTAGACTTTTTTTAGTGCAGCCTTTGACGCACCTTCAGGGTGATGTGGGCAAGAGGGAGGGAAACGGAGAGAGAGATAGATAGATAGATAGATAGATAGATAGATAGATAGATAGATAGATAGATAGATAAATAGATAGATAGATAGATAGATGGATGGATAGATAGATAGATAGATAGATAGATGGATAGATAGATAGATAAATAGATAGATAGATAGATAGATAGATGGATAGATAGATAGATAGATTTGATAAACAGGTAGATAGATACATGGATAGATTTTGATTTTTACAATAATCGTCTATCTTGACTGGAAGTCGAGATATTTGTGATCGAAAGAGGTGAGGGTCGCGTGCTCTCAGAGGTCAACTTAGCGAGAAAAAAATGGCATCCGAAGTTAGGTGAATTCCGAAGCTTTTGTTTTTGAAAAATAGAAATTTACCTTTTGATGCCTTCGATCAACGTTTTCAGTAAAATCCACAGAGAATGTGTTTTAAGAGAAGATATTATTATAATAGGTTAAATTTTAATAAGGGAGTTAAGTAAAAAGAACAAAACAAAAATAAAACAAAATCGAAAATAATTGTCCAAAGGGGCGGAAAAAATGCGGATTTTTTCCGGTTACATTATTTTGAGGAGCGCCTAGTTTCACCACACGAGAAAACCAGTTAAAATGCGGCCCCCATCTCTTTTCCTGTTCTCATGTTTCGTTGAGTATTTTTAAAATGTAGGTGTTTTTCTCCCTCATTGACAACATTTAGATTATTTAGAAGACGAGTTTTTACTCAGGCAGGCAGGGTTCGTGTTGACAGAGGGTCCGTGTTGACAGAGGGTCCGTGTTGACCGAGATATAACGCACCAAAAGAAAGACCAAGATACTCGATAACACTTCTCCCTGGACAGGAATGGAACTTGGGTCTTCCGTGAGCGACGGCGAAGTACCTAATCGCTACACCACAGATGCCGATTCGCTGTATCTGGATGACTAGACATTATACTCAAAGTCAGACTAATTCTGTGTGCTACCAAAGCCTTCTTTCAACCCACCCCAGCCCGCCCACGGTCTTCACTTCCCTCCTTTCTTATTTCTACCCTTTAATCTTCCTTCTGTTTAGTTTTAGTAGAGGTTCTTATGGCCCTCGCAACTGCATAAGGTCATATGAGGCCAGAAGATTAGAGGTGTTACAAGAGAATAACAAACATAAAAAAGAAGAAGGGGAGATAAGGATGATATTATATGTTTGATAGGAAAGAAGAAGCAAACCACACCAGAGCACCCGCCAACCACCCACTAATCCTCCCTCATTTTTTATTCCGATGTTTAGTTTTTTGTACCTCCGTGTGACTATTTCTCCACCCCTCTCTCTTTTTACAATTTTCTCTCTCTCTCTTCTTCTGTACACACACACACACACACACTCTCTCTCTCTCTCTCT
>NW_004798097.1:6402-33316 GCF_000002075.1 Aplysia californica | reverse complement strand
AGTGAGTAAACAAAATTCAGTGGGTGGTTGGCAGGTGCTCTGGTGTGGTTTACTCCTTTTTTCCTATAAAAAAAATCTAGTGTCCTCAACGCTACTGCTTCTTTCTTGTGTTTGTTACTCTCTTTGTTCCCTTTTTGCTTCTGCCTGAAAAGAAGTAAAACCTACAAGTGGCACAGGTGCCCCGTTAGCTGATTCAGTTTCTAGCAAATGATGCAAATTTTAAAAACCCAGTTCAAATCTCTTGTGGGGAGTTTCGGTCTTTCTTAGCAGCACCATAATATGGGTTACCTTATAGATGTTTGTCCCCTTTATTATACTTGTTGGGGTTTTCATGTTTTAGTAACAGATTTACGGCACTTGCAACACAATAAGTCGTTTAAGTACCGAAGATTAGAGTGAAATCTGAGTACAAAGATAAGAAAAAGGAACGATAAAAGCAACAAAATGTTTGGCAGGAGAGAAGGGGAGAAGGGGCAATCCATGCCAGAGGAGCCTCAACCACCTGCAAGTCCGAATGAATTATTTATCCTGTATCTAGCAGGGCATTAGACGTCGACTTTACGAAGTCAACGGACATCATCCTTAGACCTGAGCTACATTTACAATGGGTGCTGGTATCTTTGGGAAGGTCATCATTGTACATGTACTTCCAATATAATTTTTTTTCAACACACTGGTTTTAACTTTTATTACTTTCTTTATAACGGCTCTTGCTTTCTATTTTAAGTTGTTTCAGCCTTTTTTTTGGTTGGTCTATCGTATTGAGATCGCGTGTCCTTCGGGCTTTCTGCTAGGTGCTTTCTTTCTTTAATTATTTGTATTCACGCAAAATAAATGCGTAGGCGCACACAGGAACATGATCATATCGTCAAACCCTGACCAGGCGCTCACAAGAATATACAGTGACAATGACAATGACAATAGCAAAGTTTATTGATCTCACCAACAGAATTTGTCTTGTACATGCATAAAAAGTATGAATATTCTGAGGACCTAGGTTCGCACACACACACACACACACTCTCTCTCTCTCTCTCTCTCTCTCTCTCTCTCTCTCTCTCTCTCTCTCTCTCTCTCTCTCTCTCTCTCTGTGCCTCACTCTTTTCTCTCTCTACCTCTCACACACCCACTCCCGTGTATTTATTTCTCCGATGTTACCTTTGTTCAATTTTTCAAATGTATGTGTTTTACTGTTTTAACGTAATATACCTGACCTCATTATACAAGAAATAATGAATAGACCTAATTAAAGAAAATAAAACTTGAAAAGAGAGGAAACAAAAAAACAGGAAAAAATGAAAAAGCACCCGCAGAAGATGTGTCCAACCCCAGAGTAGGTCACAGAAACATGAAACCGTACGATGGAAATCGTTGTCGGTCTAGACCCATAACTTTTCAATCTGAGACGGAAGCTGTACATTGCTTTTAAATACTTCAGCTCTGATTGTTAGTGACAGTGCAGTAATGTGCTTGCATCGAAAAATAATGACAATACCTCTCTATTTACTCATTTTCTCCCGCTTTTCTCGGAGGTTCTTAACAAGCAAAAAGTCTCGCGCAAAAGCAACAAACTTTGCAATTTTGCAATGCGTTTCCCGTTGAAAGCAAAAAAGCAAAAACAAAACAAAAACCAAACACAATCAAGCCACAAAGCAAGACCGTAAAACCGACTTATCAAAAAGTCATTTAATGAATTGTATAGGTAATTAACAGTTTAAACATTTCTACGGATACTATCAAATTACTTTGTGTCTGGATTGAAGTCCGATCCGGACGTTCTAAACAAAGGCACAGTTTCTAGCTGTAAACAGCAGAGAAGTGGCCTACGGTACTCTTTCATAATGGATTGGACTGCGGGTCACTGTGACGCTGTTGACGACATACACGGTGGATTGTCGGGTGTCCTGGACTAGGGTGCGCTCAGACTAATTTTATTGTTTGTTCGTTTGTTTGTTTGTTTGTTTGTTAGTTTGCTTATTTGTTTGAGAAGCTCATTGACACAATAATGATAATTTAGTGATGGGAAAAAGTAAGATTGACAGATAGAAACAACTGAGAGACCTAAATAAGTAGGACCTACCGGTGACGCCTTCCAACCACCGGCGCTCAGACTAATGCTAAAACAGTCATAACTATTGAAAGTCACGACATTCGAATAGTTTCCTCGAATGGACTTGGCTCTAACACCTGCAGACTAATAGTGGTGAATTTTGGAATAGTAACAATAACCGAATAGTGTGTTAGTATGAACTTCATTCTAGTGCAAGCAAGGAAACCCATGCATTATAACAGTCGTAACTAGTGGAATATTTCAAGTTTTGAGAACTGCAGAGACATATTACCATAATATTAGACACAGAGACCAAATGGAAAAAGAAGAGGAGGCAGACCAACTGGCTGGTATATGAATATGGTCAGCAGTAAAGTAATCACACAGAGCCTGGATGTACCAATGCAAAAGGACATGGCCAGGGACAGACATGTGTGGTGTCGACTGCTTTCCTTTTGGTTTTCCTGACGGTACAGAGAGAGAGAGAGAGAGAGAGAGAGAGAGAGAGAGAGAGAGTAAAATGATAAGTGGAATTGTCATGGTTCTGGGATGGTGTTTTCGAATGGACGAGATTCTAGAGCAGCACGGATTTTGAAAGCCCATCCGGCATATCTGTGGCATTAACAGTTATCAAACCTCCAAGCAGACCAATGCCGTCCACATGACTTTTCAGTGGGTACCTGGCCCCAGCAACATCCCAGGAAATGACAGCACAGAGATCAGTACCGCCTACCGCTGCTGCACGACAGTACCCGGCCAAGACAAGATGTTTGTTTGTTTTAGTAGAGGTTTTACGGCGCTCGCAACTGCATAAGTTCATATGAGCGCCAAGGGGTGGATGTCAACAGAGAAGTCCCTAAAGGGAATCAGACTTACTCTCCTCACCTCTCTAGCTTCAACAGCACAAAGTTTGCTTCAACTGTCAAGGAAATAGCGGGTCACAAGATTGTGACAAACATACAAAAGAAGTGGAGGAAAATGACGAGAGTAAGGATTAGGAAAGAAAATTCAGCAGTTCCCTGTTGTAGTTCAGGCACAGTTATGAGCATGACATTGTTAGATCAGCCCATTTACAATTCTACTGTGCATTAGAACGAATAATGTCCTCCCTTTGGGAACGGCCGAAAGACACTTCAGTCAGGGGCACTGCCCCGGGGGTGAACAAGATGTGCTATGGACCAAGCAAAAAGAGGTCGTCACATATCTGACTACATGTGGCCGGCTGCCACCCTTCGGAGGAGGCCAGCCATAAAAATAGAAGAAAATTTAAGAGCAGGCACCCTTGCCAAGAAAAGAGCATCACAAACACAACCCCCAAAACTCAGTACCGCAACAGACATTCAAGAACCTCATCAAATGCAACGTCAGGGAACAGTGACTGAGTAAATGGACAATGGGCAAGACAAGAAGAAATGTATTGGCACACATGGCTGCTCCCAAATCAAAAGCTTCACTAAATTCCCTGAGTAGAATAGAGCAAGTCCTCATCTTTTGATTGTGAACAAAACACATTCCACTGAATTCCTAACTGAACTAATTCCGAAAGGATAGCCCACCGGTCTTCCTGATGTGAAACTGCCAGAATGAAACGGTCTCACACCGCCTCTTGTCTTACCCTGCTCTTAGCGACCTGCGTAGTACCTACCAACTTGCCTCCCCAAATGTGAGGATCACACTATATAGCGACAAAATACAGTTGATAAAAGTCTGTAAATTCTTTGCCTCATCGACAGGCAGAAGGGCTCGAACTCAGACGGCTGCTTGATTGAAAGTTAAATAAAAGTATGTTTTAACAGTCATTCTGTTTTCACAAATCGAAACAGTATTTTTAAAAAGTGTTTACAGATTCTGTCAAAAAGTGCAGACGATGTCGTACTGAATACTGCGCATCGTGGAATTCTTAAGTACATTTTCGGAACTTCTTTATTGCGTTGACAGAGTGTTCTGACAGAGAGCGCGCATTGAAAGTGCACATTGGTGTGGAAGAGCAGACTAGAGGCATCAATAAATTATCGAAAGCGCTGAACCAAAGCCATCTTTCCTACTCAATTCCTTTTCGTGAATCTTCGCACATATGGGGGTTGATGAATAATAGTGTACGCTTCATGAAACCTTGTTAATTATTTAATTCTTATTTGTGCTAACCATTTTACAACAGTATGCACCATCGCCTTTCTCCCCATTTGTGTAAAGAGACTGCATAACATTATTTAATATTAGATAGTTTTTATTCGACAGCTTGAGTCATGCGCAATGTTAAGGTTTTTTCACACTGTTGTAGATCAAGATCCTGCTTTGACTGTTAAAACAGTTTTGAAGAACGTTTTGACATAAAAAACGAAAACAAAAAGAGATAGATCGATTCAAATGAAGGATTGACAAGCGGTCAGCCCACTGGGTGGTGCTTTTCGAAACCGCCGCTGAGTTGCGACCGAGCGGACAGAGGGAAAAAAAACGCGCCCAAAGCCGCAGAGCAAAAAGCTTTTCACAGCTACAAATGCTAAGGAATTTTCAATAATTAAATTTTAATTACCCATCTTGTATGACAATAGCTCTCTTCCCAAGCATTCGAAAAGATTTTGTCAGGACTTTGTGTGCCGTGTTAAAGTATACGGATATCCGTCATTTGATTACAGATATTATCGCCACGGATCAAAAGAATCTGTATCAAAAGAATTCGTTTAAGACAGTAAATTTCGAATGTACCATTTTAAGCTTTAAAATACAATAAAAGCTCTACAATAGATTATGTTTTAATGTACTTAGCGCGTGGTTGAGGAGGAGGGGCGCCAGTCGGCGCCACTGGGAGGTAGGTCCTACCCCCGCTCTCACTGTTCTTTCAGTAAGTCTGTCTTGCCTTCTTCTGCTGTAGATCATGTCAATGTGCTTCATTTTTACTTAGTTTAGCTTTAGTAAGAATTTTACGTCACTTGCAACACAATAAGGTCAAATAAGTACCGAAAATTAGATGTGTTACAAGAGAGTAAGAAGCTAAAAAAAGCAGGAGGATGAGAGATAAGGACGATAGAAGTTTGATAGGAAAGAAGGAGCAAAGCACACTAGAGCACGCGCCAACCACCTGCTCTCTTTCCTCAAACAAATCAAAGGAAACAACAGCAGCCTCCGTCATTTTATAGAAAGTCTGAACAGATAGCGAAGTCTGTTTACTGAGATTGTTGGCTCGCCGGGCTCTGCTTTACTTTACTATTATAACTAGAGCTTCTACGTGTTGAGAGTACCGGCGTCTGTGATGTAACGGTTAAGCGTTTTGGTGTCGCATGCAGGAGACCGGAGTTCGATTTCCGAGTACATGCACATTAAAAAAAACCCTTTGTATGTCGGTAAAGAATGGCGGCCGTGTGTGTGTGTGTGTGTGTGTGTGTGTGTGTGTGTGTGTGTGTGTGTGTGTGTGTGTGTGTGTGTGTGTGTGTGTGTGTGTGTGTGGCCAGTGGGGGGGGGGGGGAGTGGGCAACCGTTAACGGTGGTTAGTTGAAAGGAAGAGGGAATCGGATGGTTCACTGTGAGAGTAGTCTCTTTACTTTGCCTTACGCAATGACGACTTTTTTGTGTCTATATAATGTAATAGCGTAATCGCCCGTAACACAAATATCATTACTGCTCCGGAGTTTCTGTTCTCTGTTGACCTATGTCGATCTTTATGAGCTATTTTGTTATCGAATAACATCTTGCTAACCTCAGCTCCAAGAAAAGTCAGGGGAAGATTATACGATGTGATGTAAGTATCCCTCCCCTGAGCTTTGACATCCAATAACCAATTGAGGTTCATCCCCTACAGGGTAACATATTTCAGCTATCAACTCCTTCTTCATAAGGAGTCGTTACCATTGCTACTCGTTATTTCCTCTTGTTACCTCTTTATTGGGTTTTGTCTGGTAATACTGGCTTGTCAAAAAGTGTAAAAAGTTTATGTATACTCTTTTTGCAAGGGGCCGAGCGGAGGAGGGTGGGGAGCATAAAGGATAAAGGACATAGTCCAGATCATTAAAATTTAGATGTGGGCTGCTTCAAGCTTGCCTTTCAGAACCACAGCGAACGGAGTCTAATAACATCCCACTCGAAAGACAGAGATACTGGGAAAGAACAACTGTGTTTATTCCACAGGAATCTGTGTGCAGGGCAAATTGTTTGTTTGTTTATTTGGGTAGGTGTTTTACGGCACTATCAACTCAGTTTTGGTCATGTGAGGCGATGGTGATAAATGTATGAGGCAACGTGGGGGAAATCAGACGCTCGTCAACATTTTAAAACCGAAGGTACCAGCATTTTCTCGTCGGTTTGGCAAATTTTAAAAAAGATTGGCAAATTTTAAAAAAATCGAATTTGTGTTTTCTGACCCAACACCTTTTACATCATTTAAAAACATTCCTGTCTCGATTTTACTGAAAAAAAAAGAAGGCTCAGCAAATAATTATAATTTTTCCATTTACCAAGGGCTCTCAAGCTGTGATAGTAATCAAAGGTTAGTGGCCGTTTCCTCACTAGTTTTACTTCTCAAACGAGAGGCAACTTCCACTCCTTCCCATCATAAATATATCTGGACTCCTGTTCAAGATAGAAGGTTTTTTTTTTCATCAAACGATAGACCAGAGCACAAGCTTTAAAATTAAAATAATACCAATACATGCGCAAAAGTTCCATCGCATATAATATATTTACATATATATGTATACATGTTTGTATATGTATGCAAACTCTTTCTCTCTTTCTCAATTTCTCACACAAAAGCACTCACGCTCAGAAACACAGGGGTATCTCTATCTCTTTCTCTCTCTCTCTCTCTCTCTCTCTCTCTCTCTCTCTCTCTCTCTCTCTCTCTCTCTCTCTATATATATATATATATATATATATGTGTGTGTGTGTGTGTGTGTGTTTGTGTGTGTGTGTGTGTGTGTGTGTGTGTGTGTGTGTGTGTGTGTGTGTGTGTGTGTGTGTGTGTGTGTGTGTGTGTGTGTGTGTGTGGGTGTGGGTAATGTTTGTGAGTGTGTGTATTTTTATCATTAATTTTCAGTACGTAAAGCGTTCAATAAGGTCTTGTCGGCCAACAGAGGAAACGGCGGACAATAAGTGTTTTCAATTATTATTGTTCTCGTCAAGCAATTATCTTAAATGCAATTTTCTTGTTTTACTCGGAAGTCCTGAGGTTAGAAATTAGGTTTTTCTTATTTGTTGAAATTTGAAATCGATTGGAAACGCACCACGGCAAAACGAGCTAGATTCTATATCCATTTACAGCAGAACTGAGAAAGATGAAAAAACTCAAACAAAACAACAACAACAACAACAACAACAACAACTACAACAACAATAACAACAGCAACCGCAACAACAAAACAGCAAACAAACATTTTCTCTGAAAACACAAATATGAACCAAACGCAATCTCATCATACTAAATACTCTCGGATACAGCACATTCTCAGGACAAGAAATAAAGCTCTCACGAGAATTCTTATCATATGATTATGGAGTTGACAGTGTTTTTAAGAAATGTCCAGATTTGGTTTTAGGGTTCATTTTTCAGTGGGACCTTACTTGTCTTTGAGTCATACTGTGAATTTCTCTGACTGACTCATCGTATTTTAAGCGTTGCACCCAGAAGTCGTCCTAAAGAAAATCAAGCGGGTTATTTTCTTGAGGTATTTCAACCAAATTACTTTTCTAGTTGTTATTATAATATTAGCTTTTCCTTTATACCCTTGTCGTGCCAGATTTCCAGCTAAAAATAACACCATCCAAAAATTATGTCATCGAGTTTTGTTTAAAATTCTTTTTTTTTAGTAGAGATTTTACGGCGCTTGCAACTGCATAAGGTCATATGAGCGCCAGAAGATTAGAGGTGTTACAAGAGAGTAACAAACATAAAAAAGAAGAAGGGGAGATAAGGGCGACATATGATTGATAAGAAAGAAGGAGCAAACCACACCAGAGCATCTGCCAACCCCCCACCTTGTCCTCGAGTACTGGCTAAAAAAAACCCAGTTGTGTAATAAATACTACGAAAGTCATACTGATGGGCAAATTATGTCAAATGTTATGAGGGCTAGAAAGGCCAGATTTATTTAAAAGTAAGTATGTCTTTGGAGTTTTGTTTTTTGGCAGTAAATCTTCCTGAACTCTTGGTACGATGATAGGTACTTATTCTTATTTTGTCAAGTTTCGCCTGTAAGATTTTTTTTCGGCGTCGAGCTCTTGAAATTTACCTGTCAGCTATACCCTGATTCCTCCAGTGAACAAATGTCTCTTGGTCACCTCTCTACCCACTCTCTCTGCCCCCCTCCCTCCCTCTCTCTTTCTCTCTCTCTCTCTCTCTCTCTCTCTCCTTTTCTCTCTCTCCTTTTCTCTCTCTCTCACAGACACAAAAACACACACATACACATACGCACACACACACACACACACACACACACACACACACACACACACACACACACCCCTCCTCTCTTTCTCACCTACAAACACACACGCTCAGTAGCACACCAATAAAACCCACTCTTAATTTTCTCAGAATCGCACTATTTGACTCACCCCCTTACCTCTTTTATTTCGTAGACAGTACACACAAAACAACCCATCATAACAAATACTCTTCTCCACTAATTTGCCGAGATACCTTGCGTTTGATAGAAATACTTTTCCCCATTAACTCACAAGGATTCACGAACCCGGTCATTTGATATCAGCTGTACTTGTATGGTCTAAACCCTTAGCGATTTTAATTATGAGAGGCTGTTTTTAAAGACGCTGGTTAAATCTATCTAGTTCTCTGACTGAACTTGCACAATACTGACGAAATGCGCCGTAGTTTGGAAGTGGCGGCCGCAGCAGTAACAACAGTCGTAGTCCTTGTCGTAGTCGCAGTGGTATTGGTAGTGGTAGTGGTAGTGGTAGTGGTAGTGGTAGTGGTAGTAATGTTATGATGAGGAAACTCGATCAAAGATTTCCTTATTCTAAATAGAACTCCTGTGTTCTTCTGTTGACGGGCAAAGCGCCGTATACACCAAAGACTCCGGTTATGTGCGTTAGAATGCACCATGATAATATGTGACACAACACGGCGAAATCAGGCGCCCACCACGTTTTAAGCACATGGAGCTATTGATATGATCTTAGAATTTGTTCATTTGTCTCGCTTTTCATAACAAAAAAAACCCAACAACAACCAACAAACAAACGAAAGACAGACTCATCTATCTTAAAGAAAAGTCGAGCGAGATGTTTGCAAATGAAGGAGGTGGTGGTTGCCCAGTGTTTGAGATAACATTAGCGAAAAAATGTTTGGTGACTTTCAAAGCTTGGATGTCGTTGAAAACTGCACATTTCTTTTTTTTTCTCCTTTAATCAACGTTTTTTTAAAAGTAAAATTTACAGGGAAGTGTGTTTTCAAATAGACATTAAATGTGTCGAGTCCAAAATTTTAAAAAGGCAATAAATGGGCGGAAAATGATCGGTTACTTCACATAACAATTTCAAAGGAGGGTGTGGTGCAGAAGATTCAGAAAAGATGCTTTAGTTAATACTACTACTGCTAATACTACTACTACTACTACTACTACTACTACTACTACTACTACTACTAATGGTGATGACGATGACTCAGAAACATTTTAGGCTTTCTTTTGAAGCATACAGTGCAAGCTGTGGATTGCGTGCACTCAAATCTTTACAAAACTGACAAGATCTTTCGTTGTCTACAGCCGGGAACTTTTGTTCCACCCGAGGGAAGTGAAGAACATTCGTGAAAAATACATTTCCCAAGAACAGACGGTCGGGTCCTTGATATTACGGTTGCAAGTCCGAGAGCCGAACCATTAAGACTCGCAGTATCTTTTCGGAGACGTCTCCGAGGGAGACAGACCAATCAAAATGCTTTGTGCATCTAGACCAAGAAAACAATTTGGGGGGTTACAGGGGGACATGCCCCCATGTTTTAACCAATAATTTGATTTTTTTTTGCAGTTAGGTCAGTCATTTTCTTGAAAATAATTGATTTGCTACAGTTTTCGTGGGTATATGTGTGATCTGCAGCAAACGATACACAGTTGACACCCAAAAAAACGGTGCACCTGGGTGCGGGAGTGCATCTGCGAATAGATCATGGGTGCTCGCCAGAGACGTCTCCGAATATCTTCTGCCACTAAGACTTGGCCATCTACGTCACTGCACTGAAAACGCCCTGGAAGGAAAGATGATGGCTTTGGCACATATTAAATATTTAATCAAAGTCATCTGATGTCCAAAAACCGAACACAGGCAGAAAGGTCAAAAAGGATGTCTTCAGAGGGAAATGTTGAAGACGAAATTTGTACCAAAGAATTTAAATCGTGAAAGAAAAAAGTAATTGAGTTGTTTCTAGTTTGAAAGGCTTCGTAATCTCTAAACTCGACACCCAAACGATTTTCCTCGATGAGTTTGGTAGATTAACAGAATCAAAGCCGGAAATTAGGAAAGAAATAAACAAAACAAACAAAGAACTTTAATAGTATCGTTTTTCAAGGATTTTGTGTGGGTGTGTGTGTGTATGTGTGTGTGTGTGTGTGTGTGTGTGTGTGTGTGTGTGTGTGTGTGTGTTTTCAGCTAGAATTATTTTTTGTTATAGTAAAGCTGAGCTTTTAAATGTTTTATTAAGAGTTTTAAGACACTTTCAAAACAAATAGGTTATATAAGTGCCGAAGATTAGAAGTGTTACTAGAAAGAAATATACAAAGAGAGGATGGAGGAGATATAAGGTAGATAGCAGATGTTTGATAGGAAAGAAGGAGCAAACCACATTAGAGCATTCACCAACCTCCCACAAACATTCTGTCATTTTTCAAAATTAAATTGTTGTTACATTGTCCCAACCTGGAGGCATTTCTCAGTATAATTCTGGACTGCTACGCGTATTGCTCTGATTCGAATCCTTTGTCTTTGTGATGTGTACTCTAGCTTGGATTGTTTAGCGAGCTTCCACAACTCTGAGCTCATTTACACTCAGACGTATTGGAAACGGCACTTGAAATTAGAAGTTCTTACTCTTAAACAACCTGGGAGTGTTCAACAGGATTGAAACTAACTCATTCCATATCATAACTAACAACACCGAATTATTGAGGCAAAGTTTTTTTATTCGTTTCTGTCTTTCCTTCAAGAAATGAATGACCATTCGAGGATTTGTGAAGAACTATAGAAGTACTACATATATGATGAAAACAACAACAATATGACCCCTATCCTCTCCATCCTCCAAGCAATTTTACAGTTCTAATTCAAGAAAGTCGGCATAATGCACTTTTCCTCCATTCAGAAAATTGTGCACCCCATTTGAAGCAGTGATGTTTGTTGAAGTAGGAGTTTTACAGTACTGTCAACACAGATTTGGTCATGTGAGCTCTCCCCAATTAAAACAAATCCAACCCAGGTATAATCATACTGTTGCAAACCTTGTTATTACTAGTGAAAACTCGTTAGCATGTAAATGAACTGAAGAGACGGACCCACTTTAGGTTAGTATACCGATAAAATGCGCTTTGCTTTTGTTTCTTTTCTCAAATACCAGGGCAGTGTTCAAAAAGACTTTAATACATTTGCGAAGTATTAAGTCCGTTCATTTTTTGTAAAGACCTGTGGAATAAAGTTATGGCATTTGCAGCACATTAATTCAACTGAAGGCTAAGACGTCCTTTGCAAATAAAAGTTATCCCTTTTCAAGAGCTTCGTTTTCAACACTGCAATAAACGTAACATTTTTAGAGCACTTTCAACGACACCGTCAATGACACTGTGAAAAGAGTGATTTCGAAGAAGGGAGAGTGTGTGAAAGAAAAGTTCACAACTATTCACACTTCAGTACAATAAATCTTTGATTGAGTTAGTGCGCTAAAGAACAAATAACGAAATAAACCAATAATTTAGTCAGCAAAACTATAGTAGTTAAATTGCGGAGTGAGTGTGCACTTCCTTTGAACTCCAATCATTTTCTGCTAACAAAGGTTGTTATTTTGTTGTTTTATTTTAAATGACAATATATCCAGTTTTTTGACGAAATTGAATTATCGATTCCAACTAAAAGTTTAAAACTCCACCCACATTTCTGCCTTAGTCTGGTATCAACATCTTAATAAATAAGGCTTTGAGTGTTTTGAAGATGTTCAAAACAAGTGGCTGTTGAGAGGAAAAGAATGTGGGGTATAATTTTGCTCTCCTGAATATTTTACAAAACTATATATGCTGTCTTTTAGAATAAACCTCAATATTTGTACTGTATCAAAGAAATGCAACGCAGATTGATTTGTAAACGTTTTGGGGCCCTTTTGGAACACATTTATTATTATGGAGTGGGCTACTTTGATCTTGCCTACCATGGTCATTAGTATACAGTATCCCAGCGGGAAAACGAAAAGACCCTTGGTAAAAAAACTTCACAACGAGGTATTCAGACTCGCAACTTTTGCATTTAAAGCGACGACACCAATTATAAGTGGGAGTTTAAATGATAAAAGTTAGGGACTCTCGCAATTAGCTATTTGTAGCATTTGTCTTTGGGATATAACAGCACTGCTCTTACGCTGTGTTGCAATGATATCGCCCAGATATCTTATCTGCCTTGGCCCTTAGTACGTCAGACATACAGGAAGAAGAGCCTAGATTCTTACATTTTCTCTATATTGTATAAATGCTTGTATTGTATATAATTGCCAAGTCCTAGCATTGGAAAAAAGAACTCCAAGTCTTTATTTGTATGTCGTTCTGTGAAAACACAACTCTTCATTTAAAGTGTATTGAAAGGGGAATCGAGAGAGAGAGAGCGAGAGAGCGAGAGCGAGAGCGAGAGAGAGAGAAAGAGAGAGAGAGAGAGAGAGAGAGAGAGAGAGAGAGAGAGAGAGAGAGAGAGAGAGAGAGAGAGAGAGAGAGAGTTACAGTGAAAATGACGCTTGTTTACTAATTGAAGAACTTTCAACAAGACGTTCAAGTTCAGCTTGTTGAAGGCTTAAACTATTGTCACTTAATTTGTGAAGAAGCCTAACATAGTATCGATTTTCTGTATAAACAAAGATAGTACAAGACAAGATGGGCCACTCAGCCTAAAAAGTGTCCGCAGGAAGTATGCTCTTTGCTTCAGATGGCGCTGCAGTCTGTTTTGAAGCTCTCTTTCGTTTTTCCAGAAGAAGAATAGGAATAGCACCTCATTGCGTGCACAGATCGACTGCTGTTCATCAGCAGTTCGGGTACGTTCAGTGGGGAGTTTTAGTTTTTTAAATATTTTAATGACCTCTCGCCCTTCATTCTAAAGTCAAATTAAACGAAGAAAACCATCTCCTTTTCCTCCGGAAGAAGTTTTTTGTCAGCGTAACCATTTTTAAAAAGCGTTCTTCCGAAATTTATCCCAAAACTTGCTAGTTTCACTTTGATTTTTAAAAACTCAAGTAGGGTAACTCTGTTCGCAAAGAGTACGCTTTTGTGAAGAGGGCGCCACCAAATTTTGAGGACACTTTTTTAATTGGCTCAAAGAGAGAAGTGGCCCATCTTGTCTTGTACTATCTTTGGTATAAAACAACTTTTAAACTCCCACGTTATTCTTGTTTCGCCCTTCGATAGACACCATTGACTGCAATTCCCTGAATTCTCTTCAAAATATTGAAACTAATCAGATTGAAAATATATTTCATTATGCTTTTAAACTAATAAAGTCGAGAAAGAAACCCGCAAGATGTTAGGGGAAATCCTTTAAAAACGATGCACAGTTTTTACCCCTCTGGTCCTAAATAAGGATAGGATGGGTGTATTACACGATAACATAAAAACAGAAGAAATTGACTTTAGCGGATTCACTTAAACAGGACCCCCCCCCCCCCCCCCCACGCACACAAAACTAAAAACATCGAGTTGGAGTCTTGAACTGTATCCTCAACAAATCGGTTTTACTGTTCCTTGAAAGTTTCAGCTTGCATCCAACCCCATATCTTTTACTTGAAATTTCTTTGATGGGTTTGATCTCATCTGCTAAATGTGTTTCAAAGGGTATGACCACTAAAATCTAGGGGTTTACCTACTTCAAAAGAGTAAGGTAAGAGGATTAACTATTACTAAGTACTAATTTACGGAAAAGCAGCAGATTTTGTAATGTAAGCAAGGTACACTAGCAGTTATATTGATGAACACGGGGTCGTTTGGTGAAATTTTAGTTGAGAGCAAATTTCGACATACCTCGCCCCCCATTACTAAATCAAGTTAAACGTGACATATCATTATATCATAGCATATTATTATAGCATGTTGTACCACACATACCACGTGATACCATGTTATACCATATCAAACCATACAATAATATTTTGCCACGTTGTACCATATTGTCATACCATAATATCATATTATTATGTTATACCTAGTCATACCATAACATACCGTATCATTCCATATCATACCTCGTCATACCAAGGTGTGCAAACGACGACGACAACAACAACAACAACAACAACAACAACAACAACAACAACAACAACAACAACAACAAACACAGGAGTTTCGCTCTCTGTACAGAGCAAGCGATTTTATTTTTTGCTGTGATGAGACTGAATTCGACCCCTATGTCCAAAGTGCTGGACGAATTATTTTTTGTTTTGTTTTCGAGGAACAGCAAGATTATGCGATATTTGATTGACTAATTGAGTAGGTGTTTTACGGCACTAACGACTCAATTTTGGTCAAAGATTTTACGGTACCAGCGTATCTGGTGTTGAGGTTAGGAGCTTCACCGTCGCGAGCAGAAAACCAGAGTTCGGACCCTTTTGAGGAGAATTCTTAAGGGGTATCTTGATCTTTCTGCGGGGACGTTGTATCTCTCTCAGTGCGGATTGGCCCTTACAGGCAGGTTCAGAACCGGCCTCCTTAAGTATCTAAATTGTGTCAAACATGTTGGATATAAAGATTAAACCAATGCTGCTTTATGGCTCTGAAATTTGGGGTACCAAAAGTTGGGACGTGATTGAAAATGTTCAGGCAAAGTTCTGGAAAGCCTTTTTGGGTCTTGGCAAAACTACACCCAAATGTTTAGTTCTAAGAGAAGTGGGAAGAACCAACTCATGTTCAGATTACATGCATTGTGTCATTAAATTGTGGTGCAGACTTATACTCTTAGAAAATGACAGATATTCAAAGAAATGTTACATGCAATTAAATCGTTCCTGTGAACTGGGCAGAGTCAACTGGGCTACGGAAGTTAAAAACCTATTATTTTCCCTGGGTTTTGGATATGCCTGGTTTTCTCAAAACGTTGGAAGCACTAGACTCTTTCTCAGTGAAGTAAAAAGTAGACTTGTTGATCATTCTGTGCAGAACATAGAGGAAGAAGTCTGTCGTATGTATAGTTTATTCTCTCTTACAAATCCGTTTCAAGAAACAGCTGAATATATCACCAACCTCCCACGGTATTGGAACAGAAGAGTCATAGCTTTGTTAAAAACTCATAGCCTTCCACTAAATAACAATCTCTATCGGTGGAAATTAACTAATTCGCCCTGTAGTGAGAGGTGTAACTCTGGTGAAATCGAAGATGAATTTCACTTTACTTTCTATTGTTCACACTTTGTCCATCAAAGGAAATTGTTAATTCCTCCCAGCTTGACTCTGCCCAGTGACAGAAATATGCAATGTTTGACCCATGATAAGAGATATGTGTACAACCTTTACCTATTCATTATGGAAACTTTATTTATCAAATGAATGTTTTGAGAAAAAGAAATGTGGGCCAATGGCCTAAAACACTGAATAAACTTACTTACTTACTTAAATTGTGTCGATGGGGACAAAAAACACGGGCGTTAAAAAAGTAAATAGAAGGTTATACGAGACCTTTGAGCAGAATGTAAACACTCTGTAACCCTCACCCCTTACTAAGAAATTTTAATGTTAACATCTTTTTGAAACACGTTTATGAAAGAATCCTGAAATAATGACAGCAAATAAATACAAAGAAGTTATGACAGTAATATGTGGGCTCCTGCCACAACGTTGAGCATCATACAATATAATTGCTGTAACACACAATTGCTCATGCATTTCCTGCAAAACATGGTTAGGAAAATAAGATCATAACTGGCTTTGCTCGCAAATAATTATGTACATGTAGCTCTATTTGTCAATCGCAAGCCCCAGCGGAATAATGTACAGCTTCCGAGCGTGCTATGATCACAGTGTGATCGTTCTCGTATTGCTATCGTCCGTCTTTGTGAAAAGGGAAACAGAACATGCAGCGACAAACAATAAAAAACAACAACAACAAAAAACAAAAAAAAACAAACAAACCTGCAAACGCAGAACAGTAACCCATGCATCCGACAGAAATGACACAAGCAATAATTCAATCTTCACCAACGAAATACAGACCCTCCCCCTCCCACCCTCATCCCCAAACCACCTCGAACCGAAACTTCCAATTACATGTATGTAGGATGAAACTTTAAAAAAGGGCGAAATGATGGAACTGTCTGCTTGTGTTCATGTCGATTCATTGCCGTACAGTAGATATCAATTCAAACGGAAAGAACCCTCATGTAGCACTGTGTTTAGCTTCTATGTCGTACGTATTTGGGAATTATGCCATTTCGGCTACAGTCCACGTCAGCATAACGATAATCATAATATGGATTACAAGCAAAATGACATTAATATGTCGTACTGCTTCGTGAGACTCAAAAGTCGTTAGACGGACATGTAGAAAGTATTCTGTCTGTGTGTTATCTTCCCATCTTCCTCTCTTTCTCTCTCTCTCTCTCTCTCTCTCTCTCTCTCTCTTTCTTTCTCTCTCTCCTTCTCTCCCCCTATCCCTTTTTATTTTTTTCTCTCTTTGTTTGTTTGTTTGTTTGTTTCTTTCTCTCTCTCTCTCTCTCTCTCTCTCTCTCTCTCTCTCTCTCTCTCTCTCTCTCTCTCTCCCTCTCTCTTTATCCCCCTCTCTCTTTTTCTCTTTTCTTAATTCATTCTTAACCCGGATTTCACTCCTCACCATAACCCCTTTTCGTCTTTGGTACCTCACAGTGCTAATGGGACAGTGGGTTTGAGGGGAAGAAGGAAAGGAAGAAAAACAGAAACTGAAAGAAACAGAAAGAAAAAAGAAGACGTCAAGAAAATGGAGGCAGTAGAGCGATAGACCCGGTTTGGGGGGGGGGGGGGGGGGTGAGACAATTTTGGCTCAGGGAACGGGTGGAGAGTGAGGATAAGGGGTTTGAAAAAGAAGGTTGTGGGGTGGAGAAAAACAGAATAGTGATACTAAAAACTTCTCTGAGGAAAAAGACTTCCCTCTGACCAATATACTTTTCATCCCTCTGTTTTAGCAGAACGAAAGGAACTAGTGGAGAATGAAAAAAAAAAGAAGAAAAAAAAAGATCCCTCCTACCCGCTTACTAGGGGGAGAAGTGGTGTAAAGGATTGTGGATGAAGTTAAAGTTTGGAATAAAGGAATATTCCTACCCACCTCACCCTACCGTGTCCCTCTACACATATCCTGGCAAGTGAAAGATGTGTTGAAGAGGGAGTGAGTGGTTGGTGGGTGCTCTGGTGGGGTTTGCTCCTTTTTTCCTATCAAACATCTATCATCTTTATCTCCCCTTCTTCTTTTTGTGTTTGTTACTCCCTTGTAACACCTCTAATCTTAGGCACTTACATGACATTGTGTTGCAAGTGCCGTAAAATTCTTACTAAAACTTTAAAAAAGAAGAGGGAAAGAAGAAAGACAGGCTGGCAAGAGAACAAAAGTGTGTGAGTGGGTGTTAAAAGGAGTGTTGGGCGCAGTTATGACCCTTCCTTTAGATCCAGAACCAATATCGAAAGTGATCCTCTAAAGTCAAGGGATGATTACCGTTTGATCTGCAAATACTCATTTCTCAGCGTTGCTCCTCTCTTTCCCGGTTTTGGAGTCTTTTTTTTTGGGTAAGCCCAGTATTAGATGTTTTATAATTACCCGATTACTACATCGTCTTGTTACGGAGGCAAAGAGCGAGAGAGAGAGAGAGAGAGAACGAGAGAGAGAGAGAGAGAGAGAGAGAGAGAGAGAGAGAGAGAGAGAGAGAGAGAGAGAGAGTACTCGGAAATGTCAGGGGAATGTGACCAGAGACAAAGCGATTAGTTCTCTGAACTAATGATTGTACGTTCCCAAAGTAAATTAGATCTGAAGCGGCCATACCTTACAAACGTATAAAAGGAAAAAAATATATTGCGAAACTATATTATAGGTGCAACTCCTCTTGCAAAACTATTTATTTAAGGTATATCTTCGAAAAAACCGAGCGAAAAGGGAAAATGCGTGTGAAAGGCCTTCGAACCCCCGAACCGCAATCTCACAATTATGAGACCTCTAGCCCTGTCATTACAAAGTTTTAAAGTACCGCACTTTGTTTTAGTTGATGTTACTACACGTAGATCTAAAGGGCAAAAAGAAGCTGATGAATCTGAAGGTGATCTGAGTGGTTTTCTTCTATAAAAGACCAAAAATATTTCCTATGGTAACAAAGGGTTAACAATTTTCATCCGAAACGTCCGTATGTTGGATTTATTGAAATTAATATTGATGTAGGTTTAAGAAACAGGTAAGTAACAACAACTGACAGTGATGATAATTGAATATTACGTTAAACGAAAAAAAAAGCAGCGAATTCCCCACCCCTCCCCGCCCAGCTTCGTTTCTGACAGTGTCATATTATTTTTCTTTGACAACTTGAAAGTCAAGTTTATACTTTACACAGTAGCTGTGTCCAACATTTAGTTACAAACACTTGGTAAACCTCTGTGTGATCTTCCAAAATATGAATATTCGCTGTTCGAATCCGAATTAAACTTGAAAGGACTTTTTGAGTAAAATCTACTGTTAATTTATCAATTTGACCCGGTGCTTTCGGAGCCTCTTAAATGGTGGACCCAGTGTCATAATATCACATATCCCCATAAAGGTCAAACTATGTTCCATTTACTACCGGTAATAACATCTTGTCACTATCGATTCCAGATTAGATCATTAAAGCTATTTCATTAGTAACGGATCTGCAATCGAGCCAGTCCTTTTCTTAGATATCCGGCTCTGAGATTGCACTCTCTCACTGGGTTCAAAATACGGAACAACAAAATTTAATGAAAAAACATGAAAAAAGGTTTTTTGTTTTTTAAACATCTAAAATAAAAAAAGGGGGGGGGGGGGCTCTCGTGGCCTGGAGGTTAAGGTGTTGGCCTCTCATTCAAAGGTCCCGGGTTCGAATCCGGGTAGCGACCGAAAATTTTTCTTCTCTAAAATTGTCTCCTTTCATCTCCTTTCCTGCTCTCTAGCAATGTTCTGTAGTCTGCTTTCATTTTCACTTTCTGCCCCCACCCCTTCACTGTCTTTGCCCCCTCCTCTACGCTCCTGACTCTTTCTGCAGCCGTGTCACTGCTACTCCTTGGCTCCTCCTTACAGCTGTCTTTCTGCCACACCCCTGATCTTCTGGTAGGAAAGATCTACACCTAGCCTTCTCGGACAAGGGCGAAAAATCTCAAGAGTTGCGCACGTTAAAGATCCCTTGGTGGTCTAAAATCTATAAGAGTAGGCTTCGGCCGCCACCCGGGCAAAATTCAAATTTTCCTACCAACTGAAAATATTAGGTGTGTCCGGCGCGCTCATATGACCTTATGCAGTTGCGAGCGCCGTAAAACACTTTACAAAAAAAAAGAAAACACATCGAAAGGGTCGTTGTGTGTAATACTTTTAGGCAGGCCTATTTCAAAGTGAGTGAGTGAGTGAGTGAGTGAGTGAGTGAGTGAGTGAGTGAGTGAGTGAGTGAGTGAGTGAGTGAGTGAGTGAGTGAGTGAGTGAGTGAGTGAGTGATCTCGAGTTAGTGAGTGAGTGAGTAGAGCAAACAGAGGCAGTGAGAATGACTTTTGCTTGAAAGTTCGCTTTTATTTCTTTTTTGTTTGTTTTGTTTTGGCAAGTGTTTTACGGCACTTGCAACACAATTAGGTCGTATAAGGACCGAAGATAGAAATCTTACAAGAGAGAGAGAGAGAGAGAGAGAGAGAGAGAGAGAGAGAGAGAGAGAGAGAGAGAGAGAGAGAGAGAGAGAGAGAGAGAGAGAGAGAGAGAGAGTTACAAACACAAAAAAAGAGGGGGAGATGAGGACGTTAGACTTTTGGCTGGAAAGAAGGAGCAGACCATACCAGAGCATTCGCCAACCACCGAAGTTGAAAAGCATGTTTTTTGGTGGGTTTTTTTTAGTATCCCCGTCTGTCGCCTGAGGCGCTATAATACCACTTAGCCCTGGGTGGCTTGGATAGGTAAGACCAAAATGTTCCCAAGTCCACAGTAGTCTACACTGCGTTGATGGGGTCTCAGAAACATATTATAGTAAATCAGACCATAGATTGTGTGGTAATAGTTAGGATCTTAGGTAGGATCTTTGCTTTCTCTCTAAAGACGGTACTTCGATTCTCGTGACACACACGCACGCAGACACACACACACACACACACACACACACACACACACACACACACACACACACACACACACACACACACAAGCACACACACACAAACACACACACACACACACACACACACACAGAGGAGTATGAGTGTGTGTGCGTGTGTGTTTGTTTTTGAGTCTGTGTTTCTGTGTGTGTGTGTGTGTGTGTGTGTGTGTGTGTGTGTGTGTGTTGGTGAGAGAGAGAGAGAGAGAGAGAGAGAGAGAGAGAGAGAGGGGGGAGGGGAGGGAGAACAGGAGAACATTAAAACCCATCCAAGAAGAGTTAAAAACTCTGTAAAAGAACACACACATTTCATAACGCTTTCTTTCGAAGAGAGGGAAAGGTACAGGAGCATTGTTAATTGTTACTTTGTGCTGCATGTTGCATGCTAGCCAAAAACACCAGACAAGAAAAACCTAACATATGTCTAAGCACGCTGTTTTCTATAAGATCTAGGTACAGAAATGGACAATCATTGAACATTTAACAAAATGCAATTTTTGATTGAGTAGTTGATTTGGGCCTATATACTACGTAGAAAATGCCCTTTAAAATCATTTTCTGTTTTGGCTTGATTCTAATGACCAATTTGACACATCCAGGTCCATTTGAAGGCAACAACTATAACCCAGTCTTTCATAGGGCGGTTTTGGAGGAATGGAAGTATAAGGATTTATTGGTTTTGGTGCACAAACTATTGGTGGAGATTTTATGCATTTGACAACCTCAGAAGTACGAAGTTCAATCCGACATGTTTGGCCGTTTGGAGGTACTGAGCATGAGACTATCAAATTTGTAAGATTATTCGGAGTGGTTTTCAAAATATTCCAATAGTTGCATTAAAAAAAGTTCTCTTCTCTCTTTTTCTTTCGTTCTCATACTCTCTCTCTCTCTCTCGCCTTCTCTCTCTCTCTCTCTCTCTCTCTCTCTCTCTCTCCCTGTCTTGCTCTCTCTCTCTCTCTTCCTCCCACTCCCTCCCTCTCTTGCTCTCATCTTCTCTCTCTCTCTCTCTCTCTCTCTCTCTCTCTCTCTCTCTCTCTCTCTCTCTCCCTCTCTCTCCCAGTCTTCTCTCGTGACTCTTGTCTGGACATTTCTGGCAAGTTGTGGAACTCAATATTTTTACGTCAAATTTATCAAAACCAGTTACTCAGGAGATAGAGTCTAGATCTTTGTAATTCTGAGGTAGCCATTTGCACTGTAGAGGGCTTGACAGAAAGTGTGGAGACATAGGAGAAGAACTGATACCCTACTGACAAAAGGGTTAGACAAAAACCTGAGTGGCGCCTCAGCGGACTTTCTGAACCGTTTTTGGTATGGCAGTTTATTGGAGTAAAGAGAAGCACATCGGCACAATAATGGTCATTCAGTACTTGGAAAAAAGAAAAACAGACGGACGGACAGACAGACAGACAGACAGACAGACAGACAGACAGACAGACAGACAGACAAAAATAACAGAGGGAAAGTAAAGAAGTAGGATTTACTAATGGTGCTCTCTAACCACCCGCTTGGAATTGCACAAGATACTGAATTCTATTTTACCAAGCCAGCCTCTGATTCTCTTCTACACGTGTACAGAAAGAAAGGAAGAACTTAATCGAACTAAAGTCTAATATCAAGGAATGAAGAAACTGAAAACCCCTTCTAAACCCTGTCCACTCCACCCCCATTCTACGAAAGTATAAAAGACGATAATATTATAAACAAAATCGAACACTAAGAATACATTTTACATAATTAATTTGATACAAAAGCCATATGAAAGGTCAACAGAAATCAATCAAATTTAAAAAAGAATGCACTTTCAATTAGCAGCTATTTTAGCATTCAGGAGCATTGGGCCCCATCAAATCTTTAAAACAAACCGAAACAACTTTTTAAAAGGCAACCCCCCCCCTCCCACCTCAACCGAGACAAATATACAAATAGCAACGGAAAAAAGAAAAGTAAAAACCAAAACGAAAGCAAGCGAAGCAAAACCAAAGCAAAGGAATGTGAACCGCCCCCGAGCAAGGATTAACGACGGAGTAATAATATCATCAAGAAGAAGTAGCAGAAGACATTTCGCACTCACTGACCTGCCTGGTCGAATCAGCGCCGTGGTTTCTGGTGGTATTGGAACGGGGAGGCTGTTGCTGTTTTAGTTACGTTGCGTGGCTGTCATTAGTTTTCTAGGATAATACTATCTCCCTGTGGTTTCATTTATTCAGTTCCTTTCGGCTATCCAAATCGAATTTTGATGAATGAGATCATTGCAAGGCTTGTAAAGTTGTATCAATCAAGGGAAGTAACGTATCGGCAAAAGTAGCTGGCTGGGAAAGAATAATAAGAATTTATAAACGATCAGAACGAGCAAAGCTTCTTTTGTTTGTGTGTTTTGTTTGAGTAAAGAGGCGTACATTTGCCGATACAATAATGGACATTTAGTGCTGGGAAAAAGTAAGACATACAGACAGAAACAACAGAGGGAAAGTAAAGCAGTAGGACCTACCAGTGGCACCATACGGCCACCCGCAGTGATTTGAGCAAAGTTAACAATCAACAAAAATAAAAAGAAGATTAAAGTAAAGAAAAATCATATAATTCAATTATAAAAGAGAAGGCTCCTATTTAGGAACGAACCAAACATATAAAATACATCTTCAAAGTTTAATAGTAACAGAAATAAATTGAAATACAACACCTAATCGGATTAAGTTACTTGGAGTAGACAGTGAAATACAGACGGACGTCTAGGAGAGAGAGAGAGAGAGAGAGAGAGAGAGAGAGAGAGAGAGAGAGAGAGAGAAAGAGAGAGAGAAAGAGAGGTGGGTGGAAGGGGTGGTGGGAGAAAAGAGGGCAAGAAAGAGTCTAGGGGAGTAAAGGAGGAAAGGATAAAAATACCCTCAGGAAAAAAAAAACAAAACAAAACGAACAAACAAAAAAAACAAACAAAAAAAAACCCATTTGATTTACTGCCAAGCGAATGAATTATATATCTAACTAACCAGCAAACAAACACACCCATACAAGTACACTGTCGCCTTTTTTGCATTCCGGTAAATGATTTTTTAAAAACTCCTAAACGGAGAAAGAAAGCCATAAATCGTACTGTCTAACGCATGGCTTGTTTTGTTCTCAAAAACAAAAGAAAATCGGCAGACAATTCTGCATTAGTGGGAGCTGACGATGCGATTTTTTGTTTGCTTGCTGAATGCGATACTGCATTCGAAATTCGACGCGCTTACAGTGGAATTATTCAACTCGAAAATCTTATTGTATACTCTCGGTTTGCATTAGTTGCATTTGTTTTTCAAATTGAATAGCGTCGGGGCACAACTTTCGACTTGTATTAAAGCCTCGTGTGCACACTCTTTAAGACTGATCTATTATAGACGCCGGAAATGAACGCCAAAGAATAGGAAACGCTCTGTCCAGACAAGAGTCACCGAGAGAAGACTGGGAGAGAAAGAGAAAAAGAGAGAGAGAGAGAGAGAGAGAGAGAGAGAGAGAGAGAGAGAGAAAGAGAGAGAGGATGAGAGCAAGAGAGAGAGCAAAACAGGGAGGGAGAGAGAGAGCGAGAGAGAGAGAGAGAGAGAGAGAGAGAGAGAGAGAGAGAGAGAAAGAAAGAAAGAAAGAAAGAGAGAGAGAGTAGAACGAAAGAAAAAGATAGAAAAAGTTCGGGGGGGGGGGGGGAGACATAGTAGCAGGGTGAGTGAGAGATACAAAGTGAGAGGCAGAAGACAAAAGAAAGATATAATATGGGGGGGGGTGACCGAGAAAGAGAGTCACTAAGAGAGACGAAGAGAGAGAGAGAGAGAGAGAGAGAGAGAAAGAGAGAGAGAGAAAGAAAGAGAGAACGAGAGAGAGAGAAAGAGAGTGAGAGAAAAAGAGAGAAGACACAGATAGAGAGAGAAAGAGAGAGAAAGAGAGTGAGAGAGAGAGAAAGAGCGAGCAAGAGACAGAGAGAGAGAGAGAGAGAGAAAGAGAGTGAGAGAGAAAGAGAGAAGACACAGAGAGAGAGAAATAGAGAGAAAGAGAGAGAGAGAGAGAGCGAGCAAGAGAGCAAGAGAGAGAGAGTATAATTGGCTAGCTCGCTGTTCCTTCAACAAGTTGTACGAGCATTAAGAGTATCTCTTGATTTGAAGAAGTTAGATAGCTTGTTTTAGTAGATGTTTTTCGTCACTCGCAACAGCATAAGATCATATGAGCGCCATGAGATAGCTATGTTTGTAATTTGCCTAACGCTGAGGTTGTAATAAGTTGAGGCTCACCGCTGCTTAAAAAATTGTTATGTACAACTAACTAACTAACTAACTAACTAACTAACTAACTAACTAACTAACTAACTAACTAACTAACTAACTAACTAACTAACTTACTAACTAACTACCTACCTACCTACCTAACTAACTCACTAACTCACTAACTGACCAAATGACTAAATGAATAAATGAATAAATGAATAAAGGAGTAAATATCTTTTTTGGAAATTAGAATAAAACAATATAATCTTGAGAGTGATAAAGGGAAACATTTAAACCATGGTAAACATTTTTCAATATATGATTTTTAAACTATTTAAAACCTTCAGCACATAATCATCAATGTAAATCCAATAATTGAAAAATAAGCTGATAAATTGATACAGTAATAAATAAATCATAAAACAAATGCTTTTCTTACTGACCAAATTAGCTAAACAAAATAATAAATTGCTATACATACATTTTTTAAATGAATAAGTGAATAAAAAAAAATAACTGAAGAAATTAAAAAGGCAACTAAATATACAACACATATACCTAGCCACATCCTTATTTTTCTTATCCACTGCAAGGCTCTTAACTTAAAGTTGGAAAAACTGTTTCAAAAGAAATTTTTTTAAATCTATCCCCCAACCCCTTGAAAAACCCAACTATCTAACAAAGAAACCAAAGCAATAAAAAAACTACAAACAAATAAACAATCAATCAAACAAACAAAACAAACAAACAAACAAACTAAGCTTATTTCAACTTTGAACCACCTAGTACTGGTAACATTTTCGAAATGAAACCTCAGCTAGGATGTTCAGATCAAATCATCGTACTCTACAATACATGTACACTTCAAAGTCTAAAAAACCCCATCGAAACCCGGTGTATTGTCAGGTTTAAACCACGTAAACAAATTATAGAAACAAAATAATTTTTAAAAAGTAGTCAATTCAGACTTCTAGCATTCTCGGAAAACGGACGGACCCGGTGTAGTTAAGCCCGCCGTTACAAAACACAACTGGTAAAAGTGAACTTGGGACTCCCCGTTCAGAAATCACTTGACCAAGGGTGTACAACTGAGGTGTCTACCCCATGTGAAGCAATATTTGGGCTACCGTGACATTATTAGTAAAAGACGCTTTAAATAGTAATAATGGTAACTGCATTTATACAGCATATCCATGTTCTACAGCATGGTTTGTGAACCTTACGATTGCTTTGCGTATTACCTGTGCAGATCATAGCATACTCAGGAACATTCTGAGATTCCCGAGAAGCATACAGGGCAAGTACCCGATTTAGCACTCTAACAAACTGACATGATTTTTGGCTGTCTAAGCAGAGTACTCCTTCCCGCCTGGGTGAAACGAGGAAATTTGATGTAAAGTACCCTTCAGGAGGGCACAACGTCGGGCTCTTGATGAAGTTCGAACCCATGACATTTCGGTTACGAGCTAGACGGCCTAACCACTAGACCACTGACGCTACGCAAAGTAAAGAATGGGGGTCCAGATTAACTTTTTACTTCAAAATTAGATAATTTTGAAAGAAGATGGAAGCTCCTCCAGTTCATCTCTAGAGGACATGACATTAAGAGAACACAATATTCCTCCAAGACAGACGAAAGCAAATTCAGATCACAATCGAATTTTGACTCATGAACGCATGGAAACTGCCTGTAGTAATTTTGTACCCAGCTAATACTGTGTCATAATGGTTAAGTTGTGCATGGGATGAGAAAGGGGAACAGATATTTAGGGGACTAGGATTGTCTTCTCTTAAGATATTGGGAAAAGTATGTAATTTTAATCACCACTTTTTGAATAAGGTTTAGAGCGTCTTTCATGCAAGGCGTCACAACGAGCCACGCATCGTAGAGTCCCCAGATGTTCCTGTTTGGTTTGCCCTCTGAGTGAGACGAAGGGTACAGTTAATGTTAGTATTACGTCGTCTGTTGCGGGGCAGTCTTTTGGGTTTCGCAATAATAATACTGATAATAATAACAATAATAATGTGAATTTAAATACTCGCGTATAATCCCTAGACGGCTTTAAGTAAGTGCTGTACAGTGCAGAATTATGGTTCAACACAAGTGTGTATATTTGTTTGTGTGTGTGTGTGTGTGTGTGTCTGTGTGTGTGTGTG
>NW_004798097.1:4702-6302 GCF_000002075.1 Aplysia californica | reverse complement strand
CTTGTGACTCGAGTCTGGACTCGCTGCATGTATTACTCGAGTACTCGAGTCTGGACTCGTTACTCGCACACCTCTAGTTGTAACTATTTGATATGCGGGTACGTACGAAGGGGTTCGAAACAAATAAAGGATCTAAGACACTTTCAGGTTTTTTCGGGGAAAACTTTTTTTTAAAGCAACAGGAGTTAATTATGATAATAAGATATACAACAAGATTGGGTAATTTGGAAAGCCTACAATTCTGATTTAGAGCCATTCAATCATTTACAATGTAATTCTAACGCCATTTTGTGTAGTCACCCGTGACGTGTGTCGTCATTACTATTTTTAGCAAAATGTGACGTGGGCCTTTTTTCTGACATACATACTTATACAGAGAGAGAGAGAGAGAGAGAGAGAGAGAGAGAGAGAGAGAGAGAGAGAGAGAGAGAGAGAGAGAGAGAGAGGGAGATATGGTAGGTGGTGATTTTTAATAAATGTGGGCGTTTTTACAGTCCCATCAACATAACAGATCATTTAGGAGACGGGCTTCGACCCTGCTTGTCAGAGCTAACCCGAGCTGAGTGCGGCAAAACGTCCCAGCAGAAAGATCGAGCTGCTGGATAAACCTTCTCCCCACACGGGAATCAAACCCAGGACTGCCAGGCGCCTAATCGCTTCACTTGAGACGCTGGTGGGACTCCCAAAGACGTTTTTATTTCTTTTATGTCACTCGCAACTGTCCAGTTAAAGCAGTCAGTTGTCCCAGCCAGAGATAGCAGACAGCACGGGCATTTAAAGAGGCCCGAACACGGTGCAAAATGGTAAAGAAAATTTTAGAAGAGACGTAAATCTCAAGGGGTCAAAGTGCGGAACACTCAACTACAAGACAAGACTTACGACATCAACTTGAGCAAAGAACTCTTTCTCTGAGAGAACTGCTTTCGCAGGGAACATTATGAAAATAATTCGACCAACAATGTGATTATCTTTGCCTGAGGATTATTCAAATCTTTGGAAATGAGGGTAGGAGGCAAGAAGATTTATGTAAATATCTGTCACCCTTTTTACTGTGCCATACATAAAAAAGAAGAAGAAAAGGCCACGCGCACTAAGAAGCCGATGATCGGGATCACTAGCTCTTACACTTCCTTTTTTTTCTTCGGTCTTACTCTTTGTAATAGTTTCCTCCCCCCAGACCCAAAAAAAAAGAAGAAAAAAAAGAAAAAAAGAAAGACCTATCGAGCTGAAAAAACCAACGGCTCCCAAACAATTCAAGTTTTACACCTCCCCTTACAGTACAGTAAACAGCTGCAGACGTTTAACTTCTAGATCTAGCGCTTTTTGGAAAAAAGAACATTTGAGCCCTTCCTTCTCAAAAGGCCTGTTTCACACCCGTCCAAAAGTAGCTCCACAATAGCATAGACTCTTGATGTATCGTACACTTTATTAGGTCAAGTAAATTCAGACTGGAAAGGGCCGGTGGTTGGAGGGCTCGACTGGTAGGTCCTACTTCTTTACTATCTCTCTGTTGTTTCTGTTCTGTCTGTCTTACGTTTTCCTTGTACTAAGTGACCATTATCTTGTCAATGAGCTTCTCTTTACTCAAAAGAATGGACGG
>NW_004798097.1:0-4602 GCF_000002075.1 Aplysia californica | reverse complement strand
GGGGGGCGTATCGAGTTTACACTTCTCTTAATCTTAGAGCCCACTAATCAGCAAAGGCTTGGTGATTTGTACGATTTCATAAATCAATTTTGTAATCTTAGTCATAACAACACCCCTGCCGGTGTCCGCTATGTCATGGTTAGGGTCTTCGACTTTTCATGCAGTAGACGTAAGTTCGATTCCCCTGTGGGTACAAGTTAAAGTCTTTTCTATATTAATATCTCCGTCTTTCTGCTTGGATTCTGTATCTTGCTACACACGGGTTAGCCCAAATTGCAGACAGGATTGAAACAGTCTCACTTATAACTAACGACCATTAGATTCCCTTACAGCCCAACGGGTTCAAAATAAGTGAAGCTGAACGTTAATTTCGCCCCCCCCCCTCCCCCCCACTTGTATCGATTTTTAAAATGCTGCAAGTTAAAAGCATCTTTCGTGAAGGACGTTACCCTAAACCTCATGCGGCCTATGGAGAATGGAAGCCCCGGATGTGGGTATTAGGTCAAGTGAGCTCCGGATGGAGGGCTCAAATTCATTTTTACAGAAACGAGTTCACTTAAAGTCAACGGATATTCTGACAGCCCATCAGATTTAAAGCTCAAACTCCTCTGTACTGATACAATTCTTGGAAGAGAAATCTTAAGCTGTGTCCTGTCAGATTAAGAACGCTCATTTCTCTGTTCGTTTTGAAGAGAAATCTTAACCTTCTAGGGTATGTAGTTCTGTACGATAGAAAGAAAACCCCAAACAAATCCATCCAACAATCCTTGCAGTGGTATATGGTACGGGATTTAAAAAAATATGTAGGGTTCTTTTTTCGCCCCATCGACAAAATTTAGAACATTTTGGAGACAGGCTTCCGACCATGCTTGTCAAGGCCAAAGGGGGTTAAGAACAATACAACATTCTAGCAGAAATACTGAGATGTTCAAACGAAATTGTTTTCCTACTTGGGAATCAAACTAGGCTCTCTTGTGTGCGACTGCGAAACGCTTAACTGCTAGACCATAGACGCCAATGTACTGTATCTGGACGGACCGTTTAGGCAAAGACTTAATTAAAGTAACAGTCGTGCCTAAAGATACCATTTTGATATTCCGTGGCCTTGTAGTTAAGACTCTCGGACTCGCAACGGTAAGGTCGTGGGTTCCAATCCCGTCAGGGGCCCGACGATGTGTCCTCGGGAAAGGCACCTTACACAAATTTTCCTCACTTCACCAAGGTGGGAATGGGTACCCAGCTATAGACAGCGAAAGATCTTGTCAGTTTGTTAGTGTTTGAGAGCTTAGTCACTGCTTGCACTGCGTGCTATCTGGGAGGCTGGGAATGTTTTCGAGTGTTCTGTGGTCCGCTGGGGTAATAATATTATAATGTAAAACGCAGAGAGCTTGCTGTTGAGCAGGTGTATGCGCTATTCAAATGCTATTCATTATTATTATTTTTATTAAGAGTTGTATCGTGACTTCATGACTATGGCTATTCTGGCATGCTGGAATTGCGACGGAGCCCTTAAAGTCTTGAACCTTTAGAATTAATCGAAAGCAAGCGGCAAAACGAAAGAGCCGGGCAAATAAATGAGCAAAATTCGTTACAAGAAAATGAAACCGTGCGTGAACAGTCTACCGATTACAAAACCAGCCTCATCATAACCGTGCATTTACTATTATAGCTGACATATCACTCGCACAGCGTTATGCTAAAAAGAAGGCGTCAATCTCCTTGGATTGAGAAAGGGGAAAAATAGGTAGACAAACACGTGTGCAAATTTAAAAACTAATTAGCACCCAGACGTATGGAAAACAGAATCAGCAAACAAATAAATGATATGAATAGATAATAAATCAAACAGACATGTAATTAAGTCATTATTAAAGGGACCACTAACCGATCCTTCACCCACGTTATACATTGGGGAAAGAAACTGATAAATCGTTCTTGAGGATATCAATCGTTTTGGCGTCCTGAACACCCTAAAGGTGTCGAAAACTAATTTGGACCCCGTCACACACATGCATGCACACACACACACACACACACACACACACACACACACACACACACACACACACACACACACACACACATCCTTCCCACTTAAAAAAAATAAATTTTTTCTTCGAGCATGAAGTGACAACGATAGTGATAGGAGCATAAGGTCAGGTCATTTCTGAACGGGGAAGGGAAGGAAGTTCACTCTATTTCGCGAAAGCTATTTTATCTCGCTGAAGACAAAAAACGGTAGAGACTATAAACCATCTATCGTTCTTGTTTTCTATCCTCCCTCTCTTTTGTGTTTGTTACTATGTTGTAACACCTCTAATCTGCGGCACTTATAATAGACCTGCTTGAGTTGCCAAATGCCCGTAAAACTCTTACTAAAAAACCCCACGTCAAAGCAAAATTGCACTTGGAATAAATTTCTGTTCTTCGTATTCATTTTTTAAATGCCTCTTTACTCTCTACTAGATTGAACTTGGAGACTATTTGTGGCACGAGACTGTGGTATAAGGCGTTCGTCAATTTTTGGGCAGGTGAAAAGCCTGTTCGTTTTGTCTTGCTTTCTGTGAAAAAAAAATCCCTATTTATCTTGAATAGAAGTCGAGATATCAGCTATTGAAAAAGGTAGGGGGTCGTCTGGTTTCAGAAATAAAATTAGCGAGAAAATGGCTACCACGGTTTGATAACTTGCAAAGCTACAGTGCCCTTGGAAACAACTTGATCAACGTGCATAGTTTAGTAAAATTCCACACATAAATCTGTTTTGAACGGACATCAAAAGTGTTGGGACCTCAACAAATTCGATTCTTTAAAAAATGTCCAAACAGGCGGAAAAATGGCGATTTCTTTGATTTTATTATTCGGACGAGCGCCTGACCAACGAAACACTGCTGCAGTTGGCAGTGGGCGGTGCCGAAAGAAAGGCTCGGAATTTAACCCCCCCCCCCCCGTGTCTAATTAACTATGACTATGTCACAGGTGCGAGTTATCGTGGTGCTGATGAAAATTAGCCAACATTTTGAAAAAAAAATCAAATGTAAGAATGAAAATAAACGACAGAATGTTCCCTCCCCTCTCCTTAGCAAAAACAAACAAACAACAACAACAACAACAAAACAAACATGAACCTAACAACAACAACAACAACAAACATATAAACAAATAAATAATATACCCCTCTTAAAACAAACACAACCAAACTCCCTCCCCCAAGACACACAATCAAAATAAAATTCAACGATGATACTGAAGTAGCCACTTTTGTTTGGTTCTCTATATTTGGTGAATATCAGTTTAGATACCTAAGAGCAAGAGCGACATTATTATATGACAACGGATATATGCTTCAAGCAAAAGCCAAGACAGATTAAAAACACTGGAGAGAAAGAAAAGATGATTGGCCAGCTAGTGACACCCTCCAACCACCCGTTTTGACCAACACAAAACTAGAGAGGCAGACTTGGAGCAGCAGACATTCCCACGTGGAAGTTGAGACTACAGTGATTTGTACCGGATAGCAGTTTGAACTT
The DNA here is from genome assembly GCF_000002075.1 of Aplysia californica. Lineage (NCBI taxonomy): Eukaryota > Metazoa > Mollusca > Gastropoda > Aplysiida > Aplysiidae > Aplysia > Aplysia californica. Next base: position 1,075 of record NW_004798097.1, on the reverse strand, counting down.
TACTTCTATTGAGATTTTGAAATTGTTTTAGAAAGTTAAGAGACTTTTTTACTTAGTTCATCCTCCATTTCTATCTTACACTTGAAAGTGAGAACCACTTATAAAAACAATAGAAAACAAAACGAAACAACAACAAAAAAGACACCTAGAGCAGTCAAGTAACATTTAGCATTGCTTAGTAAAATAAAAACACTATACTTAGAAGCATTATGCAAATTAGCAGGAATAAAAGTCCGCACATGCACTTCCGTGCGTTGCATTCATACTTTGAATAGTTGGCGAGAGGTCCGGTTTCCTTGCAGTTGCAGGTCCAAATGTTTAGCTGAGATCAAAAATATACCTGGTGACTTCTACCTATTACAAGTTCCTTCTGAATACAGTGCACCAGGCGAAGACACAAAATTATGAGTGAAGAAATGATGCGAGTCCACTCCCCCTCGCCCTCTCTGAATGACAATGATGTTCTGTTGGGGAAAGGTTTCTCGCGTGAGTGCCACTGGTGTTTGGAGGGAGTCAAGGCGGTGCGAGTGAGGGTTTCCCCAGACTGTCGCCGCTCGTGTGGCGTCGCGTCGCGTCGCGTGGCGTGGCGTGGCGTGGCGGAGGAATATCGCGGGGCGGACCCCGGAGTTGAATATGTGTGGGACGTGCGGTCTTGGATGATGATGCCAGACTTTCTTTGACGGAGACGGGTGGTGGTGGAGGTGGGTGTGTGGAGAGTGAGGCGCGGGGAGAGGGGTGATGCTGGCGAGGGGAGGGCGGGGAGGGGATTGTCGGAGGGGCAACCTGAAGCTACTGGGGTGTAGTGGTGTGGGTGGAGTAAGGAGTGAGGGATGGAAGTGGTGAGTGAGAGAAAGTGAGAGAGAGAGAGAGAGGGGGTGGGGGAGGGACGGACAGTGAGAAAGAGAGAGAAAGATAGACAGACAGACAGACAGACAGACGGACAGACAGACAGGCTGACAAACAGATAAACAAACACAGACACATAGACACACAGACAGATGAAAGAATAGATGGACAGACAGACAGACAGCGAAGAAAGACTGAAAAAAGGGAGGGAAGGAGAGTATGAATGCGA
>NW_004798096.1:328355-329473 GCF_000002075.1 Aplysia californica | reverse complement strand
CGAGGTCTGTGTGTTTGGTGTTGGAGGAGGGGGCAAAAGGGGTGGGGGTAGGGGTGGTGGCAGAAAGTGGCGACGGAAGCAGAAGACAGATCATGGTTAGAGAGCAGGAAAGGAGGTGAAAGTAAACCATTTGTAGAGAGAAAAAAATGTCCATCGCTATCATCAGGTTTTGAACCCAGGACCTATTGAATGAGAGGCGAACATCGTAACCTTTTGACCACCAGAGCCTCCTCAGAGAGCTTTTGTATCAGAGCGAGCAGTTGTTTTTTTTAAGTTTTAGTGACTGGTTTCTACTTCTCGCGGTTCCTTCCATTTTCTTTTCTATCTTGCAACGAGAAAACTACTATGTTTTGTTTTCTGCAGCATGCAGCCACGATGGTACATATATATACGTGACCAAAAGTGAGTCGATAGTGCCGTAAACACCCATTCAAAATAAAACAAAACAGAACAAAAGCAGAAACGATGGTGAGAGCTGACATCGGAAACTGATCCCGTTTACAAGCATGTCAAAGGTGATCTAGTACACGTATAAAATCATGTTGTGCGTGTTGAGCTGGATACATTTACATTTTCGATGGTGAAGTACAAGAAGTCACGTCACACGTAGAAGAATTATGTGGAGAACCTGGAATCTGACGTGAACTGTGGGCTTTGTTTTGTGACAATGTGGATTGTAGATGTGTTTGGGTTTGTGAGCGAGGTGTTTCGAGTTTTTTGGCTGTGTGAGTCGCAGAGGTGTTGGGTTTGTGAGTGAATTGTGTAGAATTTTTTGGCTGTGTGGGTAATGGAGGTGTTTGGTTTGTGAGCGAATTGTGTCGAATTTTCTGGCTGTGTGGGTAATGGGGGTGTTTGCTTTGTGAGCGAGCAATTTTGAGTTTTTTGGCAGCGTGGGTCTTAGAAGTGTTTGGTTTGTGAGTGAGGGCTTCGTGTTTTGGTGATTGCTTTCCAATTCCGGCCGTTGGAATAAAAAAAAACCGTTGTCTGGGAGTCATGGCGGCTCGCTTGACCACTGTGACGTCAGCACCCTCCGTGGTGGAGTTTCTCATCGATGACGTGCCCATCCGGATAAAAGGTGAGTAGTTTCTTCGACTCGCGCGGTGTGTGTGTGTGTGTGT
>NW_004798096.1:324389-326227 GCF_000002075.1 Aplysia californica | reverse complement strand
ACACACACACACGCACACACACACACTCACATAAGTACACACGCAAGAACACACAAACACACACACAAGCACACAGACTCAGCACAAGACCACGCGCAAAAAACTCACAAACAAACATACACATACAAGCACACACACACAAACACACACTCACACAAACACACCCACACAAACAAGCGCGCATACACACATACACACACATACACGCACATATACACACACATACAAGTACACACAAACACAGATACACACACAAACACACCTACAAGCACACGAAAAAAAACACACTTACAAGCACACACACACACACACCACAAACACACACAAATACAAGCACGCACACACACAAACACACACATACAAGCACAAACACATACCAGCACACACACATACAAGCAAACATATGCACAAACACACCCATACAAGCACACAAACATACGCGCACTCACACAAACACATACACATACAAGCACACACGGAAACACATACTCACATAGAAGCACACACACACACAAACGCACCCACACAAACATACTGAAAAACGCACACATACAAACACACTTATAAAACCAAACACACTTATAAAACCAAACACACACAAGCACACACACACACAAATACACACACATCCAATCACACACACCCAAACATACACACAAACACACACACACACACACACACATACAATCACACACAAACACACACACACACACACACACAAACACACAAACACACACACAAATACACACACATCCAATCACACACACCTAAACGCACACTCAAACACACGTTTACAAGCATTCAAACAGAGCGGCTGCCGGCAGGACATCGGAAATGACAATGGCGGAGAGGAAGCTTTGGGGAACCCCGGCAGCGGCGCGGAGATTGGGGAAATGAAATGTAGCAAATTAATGTAGCCGGGGGTGGGGAAATGAAACGTAGTAAAATGTAGCAGGGTTCGGGGAAATGAAACGTAGCAAAATGTAGCAGGGGTCGAGGAAATGAAATATAGCAGAATCTCGGAAATGAATTGTAGCAAATTAATGTAGCTGGGGTCGGGGGAATGAAACGTAGCAAAATGTAGCTGGGGTTGGGAAAATTAAATATTGTAAAATGTAGCTAAATGTAGCAGGGGTCAGGGAAATAAAATGTAGCAAAATGTAGCCGGAGTCGAGGAAATGAAATGTAGCAAAAGGTAGCTGAGGTCGTGGAAATGAAATATAGCAAAATGTACCAGGGGTCTGGGAAATGAAATGTGCCAAAATGTTGCAAAATGTAGCTGGGGTGGGGGAAATGAAATGTAGCAAAATCTGGGAAATGAAAGGTAGCAAAATGTTCGAGGGTCGGGGAAATGAAATGTAGGAACATGTAGCAAGAGTCGTGAAAATGAAATGTAGCAAAATGTAGTTGGAGTCGGGGAAATGAAGTGTCGCAAAATGTAGGTGGGGTCGTGGAAATGAAAAATAGCAAAATGTAGCAACATGTACCAGGGAATGGGGTAATGAAATGTAGCAAAAGTAGCAACATGTAGATGGAGTATGGGAAATGAATTGTAGCAAAATGTAGCTGGGGTCTGGGAAATGAACTATTGTAAAGTGTGGTAGGAGTCTGGAAAATGAAATGTGGCAAAATACAGCAGGGGTTGGGGAAATAAAATGTAGCAAAATATGTCAGGGGTCTGGGAAATGAAATGACGCAAAATATAGCTGAGATCGGGGAAAATCGAAACTAAATTAAGGTGTTGTGGGCTTGAGGAGAACTATATGGAAGAGAAAAATAACGATCGGCTTAGTGGGATGAATTGAGGCGAAAATGTTAAATGTCTTGTGAGGGGGGGG
>NW_004798096.1:322564-324083 GCF_000002075.1 Aplysia californica | reverse complement strand
GAGAGAGAGAGAGAGAGAGAGAGAGCGAGAGAGAGAGACATAGTGTGTGTGTGTGTGTGTATGTGTGTGTGTGTATGTGTGTGTGTGTGTGTGTGTTTCTGTGTGTGTATGTATGTGCGTGCGAATGTAGACAGGGTGTCCCAAACTCGATGACCGCCAAAATGGTTGAATAAGATTAAAACCGCTTTAAATTCGCAAAGTCCTATGGTAGGAAGACAAAGGAACCAACCAGACAGACAGTTACACAATTTATTACATGAAATAAGATATCCATTTTACAACTGTTAGTGCTAGCTTTAGAAAAGATGCTCCACGTGGCCTCACATCACGTGCAGTGTATTCGTGGGTGGTTTGGCGGTGCTCTGGTGTGGTTTGCTCTTTCTTTCCTCTCAAACATCTATCGTCCTTATTTCCCCTTCTTTTTTATGTTTGTTACTCTCTTGTAACACCTCTGATCTTCTGGCGCTCATATGACCTTAAGCAGTTTGCGAGCGCCGTATAACCTCTACTAAAACTAAAAACTAAGCAATGTATTCCCGTGTTCTGACGAAAACTGTGTAACGTTCTGACACTGCTGCGGTGTGGTTTAACCCCTTTGCTGCCTGGCCTACTGCTATTTTGGGCCTTATGACAGGGTAGTAGAAAAGAAAACAGAAAACAAACCAACAGAAACAGCAGGAGAGCACTTAGGAGTCATGACCCTTTTGAGAGTCAGGAAGTTAGGGCCGAAACACTTGCTTGAGGGGTGTTCTTCCTTTGAAGATATCCTGCTGTCCGCTTGCCCCACGATTTTTCTCCCACTAGAACAGGCGTGGCAGTGAAAGGGTTAAGGGTGGGCTCAGAGAGTCCACTGAATAACGTTTTGGTGCATCGGTGACATTTTCACTATGCGTCGATCTTTCCGAAGGTGGATCATAAAGGACACATAATATTGCCAGTGCGTGTAGACTGTCCCGCTGAACTAGACGTGGATTTGACAGGTTGGGCTTTAATTGTCATGTTGTGAATGACTGTCGTATTGTAAATTCAAACGTGTTGTCTTCTTCGGATGAAGAGTTTTTCTTCTTGGATAACGTTCTTCTTCCAAAATTAAGGAAGAAACGAATTGGCGTGCAAAAGCTACGTGTTTTCACCTTTTTAAAAAAAAAAAAACCTGTCTCGTATTTTTTTGTTCATCGCTATCACATCATCTGGACATTTTGTTTTCCAGCACACTATTCCCAGAAGTAACTTTACTAGTCCCGTTGAAATATTATGCCTCGTCGCTAAAGGGAACAGAGCGTTGAAAATTCTCTCTCTGTTTCACCCACTCATTGTTTTTCTCTTTAAAACATTACCAGGGGGCTCTCGTGGCCTGGAGGTTAAAGTGTTGGCCTCTCATTCAACAGGTCCCGGGTTCGAATCCGGACAGCCACGGAACATTTTCATCTCTAAGATTTTCTCCTTTCACATCCTTTCCCTTATTCTCACAATGTTCTGTCCTCTGCTTTTGTATCCACTTTCTGCCCCTACCCCCCCC
>NW_004798096.1:321175-322386 GCF_000002075.1 Aplysia californica | reverse complement strand
TGTGCAAGTTGCGCACGTTAAAGATCCCTTGGTGGTCCAAAATCGAAAAGAGTAGACTTCGGCCGCCACCCGTGCAAAATTCTAAATTTCCTACAAACTGAAAATGTTGAATGTGTCCCACGCGCTCATGTGACCTTATGCATTTTTTGAGAGCGCCGTAAAACACACTTTAAAAAAACAACTTTGCCAGAGGTTTTTACATGGTGGACAAAATGTAATACATGTTATGTACGTTTTCATTATCAAATCATGCCTTAAGATTCTAGAAGTCGTGGACTTCCACAGAAATAGTTCACCGTGCGCTGTGACCTGGAGCAGACTTCTTTGGCGTTGTTCACGGTCGACGGACAATCTTCCACATTTTGCACCTTTAGCAAATGTTTACTCACTTCCCTTCTCTATAAGGCGTTCTGACTGACACCTTCACACCTTGAACTGTTACTACTACCCCCAAATCGCTTTTTTAGAAGCTGCACCAGATCTATAACTTGAATCAACTGCTATTTCCCGCAGTATCAGGCTTGAAGTTTCTTTTTCGAACATCAATTCAGCGTATAATATTGTCTAACGCAAAAGGCATTTCCTGGGTTTATCCAAGGCATGGCCATTGCAGCGGTGGTCGTCTGACCAGTTCAGATTTGGGGGCTGTCCAGTTTGTCACAGGCCCAGTTTGTCACAATTTTATTGAAGTATTTGAGTATTGATGACATTCAAAATTACAGCACTTTAACACTTATATTTAGTTGAAACTTAAGTTTTTTTTATATTCTCCACCTTCAAATTGGTGGTGTAGAGATAGTCCCTCTAAAATGTCAATTCAGCTTGTGTTGTTCAATATTTCTTTCTTTTTGTTTGCTAATCAAAGCAAATTACTCTGTGAAATTTCAACAATGAATGTTCTTTCGTTAAAAACAATTGAAAAATTCATCACGCATTCAAGCAATCATTCATTTACTCTTTTTGAGAGTGTCAGTGATAATTTCCATCACGCAGGGCCCAGTCGAGGCTTGTGCAAGGAGTTTACAGTCTTAATCTTCTTGGGCTTGTGACAAACTGGCATGCTTCCTCAGATTTGTGCACAGATTATGGCATCCGGATGATCAGACATAATTCCTCTCACGTTTAGGGCAGATCCGCCGAAAATTGGAGACGTTATTGTTTTCTTGTGGTCATCCAATCTGGGACAGTAGGTGTGTGTGTGTGTGTGTGTT
>NW_004798096.1:319221-320304 GCF_000002075.1 Aplysia californica | reverse complement strand
CTCCCTAATCGATCTCCCACTCTCGCCGCGGGCCGAAATACTTTCTCCCAACCGCTGTTATAACGGTATTTACGGTCTCTGGTTTTTAACGGCCACACGGCCCCTCGCACTCATCCTTATTTCTTGTTGCATATTATATACGAGGCATCGTGGTGGAATCAGGCGCTCGTCAAAATAATTTTTAGTTTTAGTAAGTGTTTTACGGCACTTGCAACACAATAAGGTCCCATAAGTGCCGAAGATTAGAGGTGTTACAAGAGAGTAACAAACACAAAAAAGGAAGGAGGGGAGATCAGATAAAGACGATAGATGTTTGATAGGAAAGAAGAAGCAAACAACACCAGAGCACCCGCCACCCATGTAATGAAATAGAAGAAATCGGCAATTTTTGGGGCCAATGGGCAATTTTTTGAATTATTAATTTTTATTTAGCTCAACACCTTTAATGTCCAAATTAAAAACACATTTTTGTTTGCACTTTACTGAAAAACATTGAATAAAGTCACACAAAAAATTAAAATTTTCAAGTTCCGAGGACTCTCAGGCTATGGAAGTTACCAAATGTTGGCGGTCATTTTCTCGCAAACATTACCTCTGAAACCAGGCAACCGTGACCTCCTTTAATTGTGAATATTTCGACTTCTATTTCAACATAGATTGATATTTTCTTCTCTAAAAGGAAGGCAAATGAACAGGCGTTAAGATGGTACCGATAATCCCATTTATGCCCAAAAATTGACGAGCGCCTGATTCCACCACGTCGTGACACATATTATGTTATATTGGCGTCGGTGGCCTTGTGGTAGGCTCTCGGGTCGTGGGTTCGAATCCCGTCAGGGACCCGAAGTTGTGTCCTTGGGAAAGGAAATTTACACGTATTTTCCTCATTTCGCCCAGGTGGGAATGGGTACCCAGCTATAAAAAGTGAAAGATCTTGTCGGTTTGTTAGTGTTTGAGAGTGCCTTAATCAGCTGCTTGCACCGTATGCTTCCCGGGAAGCTGAGAATTGTTTCTGAGTGTTTTATGGTTTGCTGGGGTAATAATATATTGCTGTAGAGCGGGGTTATGCGGTATTATTATTAT
>NW_004798096.1:314362-316945 GCF_000002075.1 Aplysia californica | reverse complement strand
GAGAGAAAGAGAGAGAGAGAGAGAGAGAGAGAGAGAGGTGCATCCCGATACCGTGTCATGGTTCTCTCCCCCACCCCTACGTGTGGATGTTGACATAGAGAAACGGGTGTGTGTTGGTGTGTATGTGTGTGTGTGTGCACTGTTTGGTTAGTGACGGTGGAGGCTTTCATTGTGTTCGAAGGGCGCAGTTTTTGTTGAGCTTGTGTACAGTGGAGTACTTAGTGATTATCGTAGACACTTGGTGGTACAATTTGTGTGTTGACTGTGGGCCTTTGGAGGGCGCTATGCTGTGGTTTGCTCCTTCGTTTCCATCAAACATTTATCGTTCATATCTCCTGTCCTTCCTTCCTTTCCTTTTTTTTGTTATTCCCTAGCAGCTACAGCTTGTTCGCTTTCGTCTGATCACGTAAAAAAAAATCTTGCTCATAATTTATGAATGTACCTAGATCTAGATCTAGATCTAGATGAAGACCTATGCCGCGAAACTTTGCATGGAATTTTTGCAGGCCAGGGACCAAACAAAAATATTATTTTTTAAATTGATCCAGAAAAAAAGAAGTTTATCTTTTTAGGCCATATATTATATTATGCATGCTGTAAATTCTCCATTGCTTTTTGTTTGAGCTTACATAAAAGAAAACGTTTCGGAACCTTAGTTTCCAGTGATCTTTTTGAATGGGGTTTTAAATTGTGTTGGTCCTCCAGCTTTTAGACCCGTATGTTAAGATCTGAGAAGGTTAAACAGAGTGATTTCATTTTGCCTTGTATTAACCGCCATCAAACGAAAATGAACAAGTTAGAGTAATACCCCTCGTGTTGGGCACTAATTTGAGATGTTATTGTTCCAATTGTCGTAAATCATTCTCTAAAATTAAAACATGTTGTTGTAGAATTGGACAGTGGATCAGTCTTCCTGCAGTGCATAGTATGTCCACAGTGTGTGTTGTCCACAGTGTGTGTAGTCCACAGTGTGTGTTGTCAGTGTGTGTGTTGTCAGTGTGTGTTGTCCACGGTGTGTGTTGTCCACGGTGTGTGTTGTCCACGGTGTGTGTTGTCCACGGTGTGTGTTGGCCACATTGTGTGTTGGCCACACTGTGTGTTGTTACTGTGTGTGTTGTTACTGTGTGTTGTCCACAGTGTGTGTTGTCCACAGTGTGTGTTGTTACTGTGTGTTGTTCACAGTGTGTGTTGTCGAGGAATGTGGGACAAACGAGCGCGGTGCTCCACCCTGCCCTCCGGCTAGTGATAGTTCGATGGTCGTGCTCATTCGTGCTCGACGTCTCGCCTTTCAGAATAATATCATAGATTAGTCAACTTGGATCAGATCACAGTCACTTGGAGTATTTCATAGTCAACTTGGATAATTTTGCAGTCAACTTGGACAATTTTGCAGTCAACTTGGATCATTTCTATTTCTCAGTCAACTTGGATAATTTCTCAGTCAACTTGGATAATTTCATAGTCAACGTGGATCATTTCGAAGTCAACCTGGAGCTTTTCACAGTTGTAGATTTATTCTTTCCTTAATTAAGTCGAATATCCTTGTTTTCTGAGAAGGAGACGGAATTTTCTAGAAACCGTTAAACTAAATTCCCGTGGGTCATATTATGTGATCCACTTTATAACGAGGTGTGGTTAACGCACACGGGGACAGACTGAACCAGGAAACTGGAGAAAACGCTTCTTGAATTAGCTTAAAAACTGTGAAAAATATAGCCCTTGCCTCATATCTTGTGGGTGGTTGGAGGGCGCCACTGGTAGGTCCTCCTACTTCTTCACTTCCCCGTGTGTTGTTTCTGTCTATCTGTCTTACTTTACCCCCAGCACTAAATGACCATTATTGTGTCGATGTGATTCTGTTTACAAACAAACAAACAAACCTCATATCTCCAAGACATGGGTCCCAAGTGTCTCACAGGCGTCATGTTTGGCAAATTTCTTATTGGAGGATGTTCTGAGCTTTTGTGTGAAAAGGATGAGCTGAGATATTGATGTGATGTGTGTGGCGAAACCATCGTTTATGTGATGGTACATCATTGGCTGATCATGATGAGATATATGTGAGGTGACGTTTGATTGGCTGTTCTTGATTAGTTATATATGTGAGGTGACGTCTGATTGGCTGTTCATTAGGAGATATATGTGACTCGACTTTTGATTGGTTGACCACAAGGAGTTATATGCGAGGAGACATTTTATTGGCTGTTCATGAGAAAATATATGAGATGACATTTGATTAGCTGATCACGAGGAGTTTAATATGTGAGGTGACATTTGATTGGGTGTTCATTAGGAGATATATGTGAGGCGAAATTTGATTGGTGAATCATGAGGAAATATAGGAGGTGACATTTGATTGGCTGATTATGAGGAGAGCATGGACCTGGAGTTCCGGTAAAGTCACACATTCTTTACGATGAATTTTCTACCTTGAAACATTCAGCTATTTACTATTCCTTTTTTTGTTTGATTATTTAAGTTTTTTCTTCCACTCTGGTTATTCCTTCTTTATGTCTGTCCTATACTTCTCCTCAGAACTAAATGTCCGTTAATTGTGTCAATGTGCATCTCCTGATCACCCCT
>NW_004798096.1:310696-311326 GCF_000002075.1 Aplysia californica | reverse complement strand
ACACACGCACAGACACACGCAGGGCGGTGCTACTGACTGAAGTGTCTTTAGGTCATTCCCCAAAGATGGACATTAATATGTTCTTATGCTCAGTAGAATTGTATTTGGGCTGATTCATAAATGTCATGCTCATAACTGTGCCTGAACTGCAACGGGGAACTGGTGCCTTTTCTTTCCTAATCCTTACTATCGTCATTTTTTTCCTCTACTTCTTTTGTATGTTAGTCACATTCTTGTGACCCGTTATTTCCCGGGTGCCTTGATAGTCGAAGCAGACTTTGTGCTGTTGCAACTAGAGAGCAGGAGAACAAAGTAAGCCTGATTCCCTGTAAGGACTTCTCTGTGCCACCCCTTAATTGGCACTCATATGACCGTATGGCGCTTATGGCCTTATGCAGTTGCGAGCGCCGTAAAACATATACTAAAGGAGTGGGTGCTCTGGTGTGGTTTGCGTCTTATTTCCTATGAAACTTCATTCTATTGTCCTCATCTCCCCTTTTTCGTTTTTATGTTTGTTACTCTCTTGTAACACCTCTAATCTTCTGGCGCTCATATGACCTTATGCAGTGGTGAACGCCGTAAAACCTCTACTAAAACTAGACTCACTCACAAACACACACACACACACAC
>NW_004798096.1:307778-309444 GCF_000002075.1 Aplysia californica | reverse complement strand
TGGGGTGAGGGAGCAGAATATCATATTGAACAGAACTGTGGAATGTTGTCGGGATCGAGTCTGACTCGGTCATCAATCTTTTAATTTGGCTCCATCATTCTATTTGACTCAATATTGTCACCAATCATCTTATTTGACTCAACCACCAATCATCATATTTGCCTCAATCATCAATCATCATATATGACTCAATCATCAATCATCATATTTGACTCAATCGTCAATTATCATATTTGACTCAATCATTGTTCATCACATTTGACTCCATCATCAATCATCATATTATTTGACTCAATCATCATTCATCATTTTTGACTCGTTTCTTCTCCCCAGAAAAAGACGACAAAGATGGCGGTGACCCGTCCAACCAAAGCCAATCTGGGAAACAGCGACCGAATTCCGCCTCCAAATCTGGGTCCAGCAAATCGAGCAAGCAGTCAGGGGTAGGTCACTCCGTCCCTTCTCTCTGCTTTTTCCTTACATTTTCAGGAGTTACTCCCCTTTGAGCCAACTAGTGTTTTTGTTTTGTTTTGTTTTTTATTTTGTTTTTCATTTTTAACCTTTGCCTTCCGATCCTGTTTTGTTCCTTCTCTAAAACAAAACGTTGATTAACATGTCCAGGTTTTTCCACCGTACAATGTAGAATCTCCTGCAGCGAGCTCTCGGAGAGGCTCTGTTTCTGTTGACAAGATTATACCGGGTGCCCATTGAGGATCGGATCGGATCGGATCGGATCGGATCGGATCGGATCGGGTCTTGTCGGGTCGATCGCCCGACTCGTCACCTGAAAATAAATGAATATGGGGTTTCCATTGCAGATGGGATCGGGTCGGGTCGGGTCGGTTCAGTTCAGGGGCGATCGCCCCACTCGTCGCCTGAAAACAAACCTCTCCGACCCAACCCGACCCGATCCTCCAATGGGCACCCGTAAAACATGTTAGTTTTTTAGGCGACGAGTCGGGCGCGATCGGTTTGTGCCACGATAGCTGCTTTGCGCCGTCAATCTTTCTAGCCCCTCCCCGCCCCGCCACGCCCCGACCTCACAATGGGCACCCCGTATAAAGCTTTGTCCACTGTCGCCTCATTCCCCTCCCTCTTCGCTCTCGCACCGCCTAGTCCAGCTATACACAGTTCCGTGCTGGTTTATCCCCACTCCATCCAACAGATAAAACAATCTGTGGATAGACACCACAGCGTCTCTTGCTGTTTCTGCCAATATAATAATTTCTCGCACCAGTCTAGCTACTACACTTTAACCTGCATCTCCGAGGCACCAGCCACTCCCACACTTATACCTCTGAGCCACAACCCGCTCCACACAACTCTCTCTGTTGATAAACCGGTTAACTATTGGCAACAGTTTGTGTATAACTCTAATAGACTGTTAACAGCAAGTTTCCCACAACTAGGTTGACTATTGGCAGCAGTTTGTGTTTAACTCTTATAGACTGTTAACAGCAGTTTTCGTACAGTTAGGATTGACTATTGACAGCTGTTTGTGTATACTTCTGAACGCCTAATGATAGCAGTGTGTGTATAGCTGTGATCAACTGTATTTTTTCCTGCCAACAGTGTGCACATAAATTTGACCAGACTAATGTGTTGCCGTGGTGTGGAATCTCTGTCTTTCACTCTCTCTCTCTCTCTTTCTCTCTCTCTCTCTCTC
>NW_004798096.1:302298-303811 GCF_000002075.1 Aplysia californica | reverse complement strand
AATCTTCTATTAGTTGGTTGGTTTGGGGGAGGGAGGGGGGAGGGTCGTTGAGTCCCACATACAAGAAGCTTAATATCTAACAATCGAGTATTTCCGACTTGTCTGCTGGGCCCCACTGTAAATCACTCAGTCTGGTGTCGTCCTGAACGGCACGGTGGAAGCAGCCAGCCTCCTATTTGAGACTAGTTGTCGACTGCTCTTTGTAGTCATGAGAAAGGGCACGGACACAGTTGTCGACTGCTTTTTATAGTCATGAAGAAGGGGGGTGGGGTCACGGACACAGTTGTCGACTGCTATTTGTAGTCATGAGGAAGGGGGGGGGGGCACGGACACAATTGTCGACTGGTATTTGTAGTAATAGTTAAGGGTGGTGGGGGTCACACACACATAGGGGCTCACCTCACTCACAACAACGACAAGGTAAAGGTGAAGAGATTTATATGGTTTTGTGAATCGTTTCATTTAACTCATTCTGCAAATTACAAGTATGTAGATCTAGGTGTTGTTTTTTTAAAATATGGCCGGTGTTATCCTTTCACCCGGCACTCTGTAACAACCGACAACTTTTCTTCCAGCCTTTGACTTGGCCGTGTTGTCATACCCCAGTGTGCTTTCTTCGATAATTTTTTTCTTCTAAATTTTGCATGTTGCCCATCCCACAAAGCATTCTCCTTTATGCAAATGTACGGTGTTATAACTCTCTAGTTTTTTCCTTCACGATAACGGTAGAGTGATATGCATGGCATGTACCGCACTGTCTGTACCCTGTTTTTGATAAGATAAGGTAAGATAAGATAAGGTAAGGTATGATAAGATAAAATAAAAGATCAGATCAGATTAGAAAAGATTAAGGGATTGCCCGTGTGGGCTGGGTATAATAATGCCAGGTCATGATGACGATGAGGCACAGTGGCGAGGGGACAAGGGAGACTAACGCGGGGATTTGAAGGTCAACGTCTTTATTGTCGATTACTTCCCCTGTTTGTAAGGGCGTCCCGGTAGAAGGGCTTTGTTTTTCTCAAGACTGACTTTTGTTTAACTGTACTTTCTTCTGAGAAGCCAAACTCCTTATATGATCTAAATTGTGTCAATGGGGACGTAAAAACATCTACATATTTTTTGAAGTACGAAACAGAAGAAGGCTAAGACAGCAGGTTAACTTAGCTAGCTATCGCCTGTGTAAATCTCCACAATGAAATAAGAGTCAAGGTGAAAGTCACAGAGGTCAGAAGCTTGTTGTGTTAGCTCGTGTGTCAGCTCGTGTGTCTGCCTGGCACACAGGTGCACGGTCTTTGGCCGTCTCCGATATCGCCTATTCTTGCCAAATGAGAAGGCTTAAATAAATCCCAAAGTTTTTTTGTCATTCTTTTTTTTTTATTGACAGTGTTTAAGAAACACGTTTCTTGCATGTGATGTATCACTGTTATTATGGCTATCTTGTTATCCTTGTTTTTAGAATCATTTTTGTTAGCATTATTTAGTAATGTATTTTCCCATCTTAACATTGTTTACC
>NW_004798096.1:300186-302156 GCF_000002075.1 Aplysia californica | reverse complement strand
TTTGTGTGTGTGTGTGTGTGTGTGTCTGTGTGTTTCTTTTCTGTTTTGTAAAGGGAGAACGCGAATGTTTCTCATTTCTCGATATTTCCCTTCTTCTGGAAAGTGAAGAGTTAGGCTTTAGTTCGGTGAACTGGAGAGAAAAAAACATTCCACGGGGGAACACTAGCTAGACTCACACCCCTCTGGGACTCGGAACTATAAACCTCTGCCGTTGGTGGTCTGTTCCACCAGAGAATTTGATCACGAGTACGTCTGCTCTGAGCAGGCTAGGCACTCTAGCCCCTGACCTCGTCAGGTTGTCGTCAGGACTGACGTCACAGTTCTGACTTCTAGCATAACTGCTGGTTTGCCGGGCACACCAGGACATATGTACTTCTGAAATTGTCTACATGGTGCTTTTTCTATGTAAAAATAGCCTTAATTGAACATGTTCGTACAGTGGATTTGGTAACAGAATAGGATTGAACATGTTCATACTGTGGGGTTGGCAACAGAATAGTAATAGGATCCGTAAACTGTGAGACTCCGGTCATGTGTTTTCACAATTACAAGAACAGCAACAGTATGTGCCACGGCATCGTGGAATCAGGCGCTCGTCAATTTTTTGGGCATTTGGAGTTTTTGCAATCGTCTTAAAGCTTGTTCATTTGTCTTGCCTTTAATGAATAAAATATCCTTCTATCTTGAAGAGAAGTTGAGATATTTGCCATTGAAGGAGGCGGCGTTGAGGCAAAAAAATGAAATTCGAAAACAAAAACAACGCTCCGGCCAGAAAAATGCCGCTTTCTTTGATTTCATTATTTTGACGAGCGCCTGGTCGTTACTATCTTGTCTTCAGATTTTGACATGGCCAGTGACTAGGCGCTAGGCTGCTCTACAAAACATGACGTCATGCTGAAGGAAGGTCGTTTCTCGCTTTAAATAGTGGCAGGGAAAAATACATCGACTGTGATCACGCTTCTTAAACCTGACACGAATAGCTCTTGTTCCAGAGACGTTTTGTTTATTTCGTGGACAAAAAAACGATCAACCTCCTCAATGATTGGCTTGTTTTTGGGGTAAGGTGTGCAAGGGGGAGGGGTGGGGTGGAGTCTAGTGTTTCCCTTTGCTGCCGGTTTGTTAGGGGAAGGAGAGAGGTTTTTTTGTGTTTTTTTAGTGTGTATTTTTAAATAGTTTTTTTTTCTCGTTTTGCTTTGTTTTAATGTTTTAGTTTTGTAAAAGAGATCAGTAGTGTTGTGTGTGATGTTTGAGTTGACTAGCTGTGATTGTTCTCTCTGCACCCCTCGCCCCTCCCCCCTCCCCCTAAAAGCACGATGAGCCGACCCCCGTGCCCGAGCAGGGCGTACGACGGAAGTTCAGTGTAAAGGTCAGAAGGTCATTGCCTCAGAGAGGTCACGCGCGGCCTGGGTAAAGAGTTTGAACCACGTGGTGACATAGAAGTAGTACAGACTGGGTGCTGGAGAGCTGTATGCTACTAATACGCAGCAACGTTGTACATGTGTTAAGGGGAACTGAGCGGGTAGAATGACTTATTCTAGGATGTTGGTTTGAAAAGGCAAAGGAATTTCCCCATTTGAGGCTAACTATGAGTGTAGATAAGAACTTTTGCTCTTTTTTTAAATTTTAAAGAGAGTAAGTTTCGAAAATTGACTTCTAGCGTGTCATTTTGGTTGTAACAAAGTTGGATGGGAAAAGCCTGTGGTATCAAAGTTGGGTTTTTCTTGCCCATCGTATCAAAGTTGGGTTATTCTATATTCTAGTCCATGGTGTCCAAGTTGGGTTATTCTGTATTCTAGTTCATGGTGTCAAAGTTGGGTTAGTCTATATTCTAGCCTGTGATGTCAAAGTTGAGTATTCTATATACTAGCACATGATTTCCAAGTTGGGATATTTTATATTTTAGCCCATGGTATCAAAGTTGGGTTGTTCTTTATTCTAGCCCGTGGTTCCAAACATTTACGTAGGCCATG
>NW_004798096.1:298699-300052 GCF_000002075.1 Aplysia californica | reverse complement strand
GCCGCCTGTATTTTACTCGCATCATATTATACCTCTGCAACTCATTGGCCCGCCAGCCCTTGTGACCATCGCTTCCAACACCCTTTCCTTCAACAACACACTAATTGGTGATTATTGTGTACCTTTATCTTTGACTTTGACACCCGCTACAACTCACCAGACTTCTCATTTATTGATGCAGTTTTATCTGATTTATTCCAAACACGTTTTTTGCACAACTACTTCTCTCGTTGTTCTGGATTCAACATTCTTGTAACATTTATTTTTATCATTTATATGTAACATGTAATTGTCATATATATCTGTAACATGTATGTGTAACATTTAATTTCCTCTACAACTCCATAAAATAAAAGACCTTTTGTCGTCTCGTGTTTCTGTTTCAACACTTTCGTTATATGATAAGTCCTAAGTTTGCTGGGGTTTTGTTGTTGTTGTTGTTGTTGTTGTTGTTGTTGTTTTTGTTTTGGGGTTTGTCTATAACACGTTCTGTTACGTGGCCGTGGGTTGTTGGCGGGGTTTTTTTCTGAAAGACTTTCCTTACGGTTTTAGATTCCAACAGCTTTGAGATGAGTTTTGCCGTATACAGTTATATCCGTAAACCACACTGTTTCTTACAGCTAGCAACATCAGAGAGGGTTTACAGTGTTACTGTAAACTCTCTGGTAACATACAATATGCTTTAGTACTAATTTGTTACGAAAAAACTTTGAATGAGTGACTGTTTTCGATTGCCCTATTGTTTCCTGTTTATTTTATCAGGGAGCGTGTCGTTTCGTTTATCCGGTTGTTGGTCGTTTCGTTTATCCGGTTGTTGGTCGTTTCGTTTATCCGGTTGTTGGCCGAGTTTTTATTTATGAAGGTAGAGGTGACCGTTTGTTAATTCTAGTCGAGCTCACGCACTCTCACAACTCGTACTCTGGCGTCCAACGTGACGTCACTCATTGTATTTGGTATTATGTTCATATCAGATGGGCTTCTAATAATTTTATCAGATGTCATGTTTACTTTCAGGACGTCATTATAATATGTTAGATGTGCTGACAAAATGAGTTAATTTTCGGATTTTAGCACTACGGGCACAAAAAGAAACATCAAACTTACAGGCTGGATTTGCCAATGCATTGTCTTGAAATGATAAAAGACGTGTTAAACTTGAAGAAAATGGCATCAGTTATTGGAAATCTACAATACATTTGATGTGTCTCTTTTCGGCCGAAATCTCCTTTCGTGAATAGCGAGATGTAACTCGTTTTGTCAGTACATATCACATAGTGTGTGTGTGTGTGTGTGTGTGTGTGTGTGTGTGTGTGTGTGTGTGTGTTTGTGTGTGTGTGTGTGTGTGTGCGCGCG
>NW_004798096.1:296686-297548 GCF_000002075.1 Aplysia californica | reverse complement strand
GCTCAAATTGACGTAATTTACAGTAAATATTATACATTTTGTTACATGGAATGTCGGTGATTAGCTTCACTTACAATGACATCTGCTGTGTTGATCGATATGAGCACTGTAGTGTGTACGTTGTTGTGTATGACCACGGTAATTTCCACCATTCTCAATTCCTTTCTCTTTTGCAAATCTCGTAGCATTCGCTTTGCTTTCCTTCTCCTGTCATGTCCAAGTTTTGACCCTTTAGCTTCTACTGCTCAGTACCTTCCTTAAGCCCTCACCAAACCACACCGCACCACACCACACCACACCACACCACACAACACCACACCACACAACACCACACCACACCACACCACACCACACCACACCACACCACACCACACCACACCACACCACATCACATCACACACTGCCACATCATACTACACCACACCCCATTGTTCAGTCCACCTCTACATCACACCAGTGCACCACATCAGGGCACCATACACCGTGCAACACACCAGTGCATCATACACCGTGCACCAGACTAGTGCATCATGTACAGTGCACCATGCACCAGAACTCCATACAACGTGCGCCACATCAGTGCACTATACACCAGTACACCGTACACCGTGTACCACACTAGTGCATCATACACCAGTGCATCATGCACCGTGCACCAGACTAGAGCATCATGCACCGTGCACCACACCAGTGCACCACATACCAGTGCACCATACGTCGTGGGCCAGACTAGTGCACCATACACTGTTCACCACACCAGTGCATCATACACCAGGGCACACCACACCAGTGCATCATACACCAGGGCACACCACACCAGTGTATCATACACCAGGGCACACCACACCAGGGCACACCACAC
>NW_004798096.1:295145-295903 GCF_000002075.1 Aplysia californica | reverse complement strand
CACCACACCAGTGCATCATGCACCAGGGCACACCACACCAGTGCATCATGCACCAGGGCACACCACACCAGTGCATCATGCACCAGGGCACACCACACCAGTGCATCGTGCACCAGGGCACACCACACCAGTGCATCATGCACTTACTTGACTTACCACGAGAACCACAGACAGAAAAGACGGTTTATCTTCACTGCCTCCGTAATTTCCACACGTGTAACAAACACAGCCGAGCTTACACCTCCTTTCTTCCTTCTGTCCATCCTGCTCAGCTTCCCTCTTCACGTGGGTGGTTGGCGGGTGCTCTGGTGTGGTTTGCTCCTTCTTTCATGTAAAAAAAATCCATCATCTCTATCTCCCCTCCTTCTATTTAGTGTTTGTTACTCTCTTGTAACACCCCTAATCTTCGGCACTTATATGAGACCTTACTGAGTCCCAAGTGCCGTAGAACACGTACTAAAACTAAACTAAACCCTTACTACTTAACTGAACTAAAAAAAAAGATAGCTTACACGTCTGTTCGCCCCTTCTGTCCATCAGGGAAGTCTGCGCGGACGGAGCAGGACGAATAACCTGTCCATTGATGACACGTTCTACCCCAGCGCCAGCCCTCAGGGCACCTGGAGCGAGGGCAAGAAGAACAAGTCACAGAAGCTCTCGGTCGTTGGATTGTTTACACCTGCGGCCAGCAAGGTAGGCACCATGTCTGTCTGTCTGTCTGTCTGTCTGTCTGTCTGTCTGTCTGTCTGTCTGTCTGT
>NW_004798096.1:290451-291624 GCF_000002075.1 Aplysia californica | reverse complement strand
CCTTCCCCCTTTTCTTACCTCCTTAAACTTACGAGACCGCCTATGGATGAAGGGAGGGGGGAGGGGGGTTGCTGCTTATCCTCTCTGTACTACCGCTTTGCTCCTACTTAAATCTGTCTCAAATTGGATTAGACATTCTCTGTGTATGGGTATTTGTGTGTGTGTTTGTGTGTGAGTGTGTGTGTGTGTTTGTGTGTATGTGTGTATTTGTGTTTACGAATGTGTGTGGTGTATGTGAGTGTGAGTGTGTGTATGTATGTGTGTGTTTATGTGTGAGTGTATATGTGTGTATTTGTGTGTGTATGTTTGTATGTGTGTATGTTTGTATGTGTATGTGTTTATGTGTGAGTGAGTGTGTATGTGTGCATTTGTATGTGTATGTGTATAAGCGTGTGTGGGGTTTGACGGAAACAAATTATAAGAGTGAGTAGATCTAGTTTCGATTGTTGTGCCGCGTTTAGCAAACCCAGTTACGTCGCTCACGCACTCGCTGCCCCGTGCCTTTAGGAGTCGTCGTTGATAAGCTGTGGTAGCGTGTCAACACGGTGTGTCTGCCGGCTGGACGTTCGGATCTGGACAGAGGAGTCTGACTGATGGAGTGTTGGAGGTACCCGGCTCAGACACTGGTCAGCCAGACGTGATATCGTGACGGTCGTTGCTGTTGTAGTTGTAGCTGTAGTGGTAGTAGTTGTGGTGAGCAGAGTGAGGCCTCGTGCCGGTTGTTGCTGAAGTTGCTGCTGTAGTAGTTGTTGCTGTAGTTGTTGTCGATGTAGCTGTAGTAGTTGTAGTCGTGGTGAGCAGAGTGAGGCCGTGCGTGACGTGTGCTGTCTAGTGTGGGTTGCTCGCCCCCGGGAGTCAGGTGGATGAAGGTTCGGATATCACCAGATCAGGATGTCCTTGGCGGATTTGTGGATGAAGCTGGAGAACCAAACTAGGGTAAGGGTATTTCTGTGTCTGTGTGTGTGTCTCTGTGTGTGTCTCTGTGTGTGTCTCTCTGTGTGACTCTGTGTGTCTCTCTGAGTCACCAAACTAGGGTAAGGCTATCTGTCTGTGTCTCTTTGTGTCTATGTGCGTGTCTCTCTGTGTCTGTATGTGCACCAAACAAGGGTAAGATATTCTCTGTCTCTCTCTTCCTGTATCTCTCTCTCTTTCTCTCTCTCTCTGTCTTTCTCT
>NW_004798096.1:287354-288754 GCF_000002075.1 Aplysia californica | reverse complement strand
GGTGTATGTAGCTGACGTGAGGCCAGTCTAGGGCGCCTGACCCCAGTAGTTTTTGTTGTTGTTGTCGTTGTTGCTGTCGTTGTTGTTGTTGTTGTTGTTGTTGTTGTTGTTGTTGTTGTTTTATCGAAACGGTTATTACGTGAAGCTGTATCTTTGAAAGGATCCCCGCGGGTGTTTGGCGGGTGCTCTGGTGTGGTTTGCTCCTTCTTTCCTATCACACGTCTATCGTCTTTATCTCCCCTCCTTCTTTTTGTATTTTGTTACTCTCTTGTAACACCTCTATCTTCTGGCGCTCATATGACCTTATCTGCAGTTGCGGGCGCCGTAAAACCTCTACTAAAACTAAAATTTAAACTCTCTTGTAACACCTCTAATCTTCGGCACTTATATGATCTTATTGTGTTTACAAGTGCCGTAAAAAACTTACGAAAACTAAACTAAAACATATTCTGTCGTCCTTATCTTTCCTTCTTTTTGTGTTTGTTACTCTCTTGCGACACATCTAATCTTTGGCACATAAAATGACCTTATTGCGTTGCAAGTGCAGTAAAACTCTAAGTAAAACGAAACAAGAGGAGCGGCGAGTTTAGAATGTGATGTGTTAAAACTGAATTGTTTAAAACTTTGTTATTTTTTTATGTGCGTATTTTTGCTCTGTTGTAACAATTGTGATTTTGGGCAGTTCTATGTGCTGTTTGTGTCCATCCTCCTCCTCCTCTCGCCCTTTCTGTCCATCCTCCTCCTCCTCTCGCCCTTTCTGTCCATCCTCCTCCTTTTTTCCTCTGTCCATTCTCCTCTCCCCCTCTATTCATCCTCCTCCTCTCCCCGTCTGTACAATCTCCCTGTCTGTCCATTCTCCCGTCTATCCATCCTCCTCCTCTCCCCGTATGTCCATTCTCTTCCTCTCCCCGTCTGTCCTCCCTCCTTTTCCTCTCCCCGTCTGTCCATCCTCCTCCTCCTTTCCCCGTCTCTCCATCCCTTTGTTCCTCTCCCCGTCTGTCCACCCTTCTTTTCCCCTCCCCCCTCCGTCCTTCCCCCCCTCCTCTCCCTGTCTGCCAATCATCCTCCTTCCTCTCCCCGTCTGTCCACCCTCCTTTTCCTCTTCCCGTCTGTCCATCCTCCTCCTTTCGTCCCCTCTGTCCATCCTCCTCCTCTTTTCCTCTGTCCGCCCTCCTCTCCCCCTCTATCCATCCTCCTCCTCTCCCCCTCCGTCCATCTTCCTCTTCCTCTTCTCGCCGTCTGTCCGTCCTCTTCCTTCCTCTCCCCGTCTGTCCATCCTCCTTCTTCCTCTCCCCGTCTGTCCATCCTCCTTCTTCCTCTCCCCGTCTGTCCATCCTCCTTCTTCCTCTTCCCGTCTGCTCCCGTTGCTGGCCGGCTGGTCACGTGTGCTGTGGTCAAAC
>NW_004798096.1:284644-285841 GCF_000002075.1 Aplysia californica | reverse complement strand
CTACAGTCAGTGTTCTAGGCTAGGTGCCGTGCGGCTACAATTAGTGTTCTACGCGCCGTGTGGCTACAATTAGTGTGTCTAGATGCCGTGTGGCTACAATTATTCTTGTTACTGTGTGACTACAATGAGTGATTTACGTGCCGTGTGGCTACAATACAAGAGTTCTAGATGCCGTGTGGCTACAACTTACTAATGTTTTAGATGCCGTGTGGCTACAATAAGTTCTAGATTCCGTGTGGCTACAATTATTGTTAGCACCATGTGGCTACAGTGAGTGATTTAGGTGCCGTGTGGCTACAATTATTGTTCTACGCGCCGTGTGTCTACAATTTGTATTCTAGATACCGTGTGGCTACAACTAATGTTTTAGGTGCCGTGTGGCTACAATACAAAAGTTATAAATGCCTTGTGGCTACAATTAATGTTTTAGGTGCCGTGTGGCTGCAATTAGTATTCTAGATGCCGTGTTGCTAAAATTATTGATTAAGGTGCCGTGTCGCTACAATTATTTTTCTAGCACCATATTCTATATACCCTGTGGCTGCAATTGTTCTAGGTGCCGTGTGGCTACAAGAGGTCTAGATGCCATGTGGCTACAATTGTTGTTTTATTACTGTTTTAGGTGCCATGTCTTTACAATGTGTTCTAGATGCTGTGTGGCTACAATTAGTGTTCTACATGCCGTGTGGGTGCAATTAGTGATCTGGCTACAATTGTTGTTTTAGGCGCCATGTGTTCTAGGTGCAATTGTTCAAGGTTCCGTGTGGCTACAATTAATGTTTTAGATGCCGTGTGGCTCCAATTAGTGTTCTTGATGCCGTGTGGCTTTTTTTGTTGGGTGTGATCTGGCTACAATTATTGTTTTAGGCGCCATGTGTTCTAGGTGCAATTATTGTTCTAGGTCCTGTGTAGCTACAATTAATGTTTTAGATGCAGTGAAGCTACAAATTAGAGTTTTAGATGCCGTGTAGCTACAAGAGTTCCAATGCTGTGTGGCTACAGTTGTTCTAGTTGCCGTATGGTCTTCACGAACGTGTTGAGTTGCGCGGACTTAAGCGCTTCTTTTGTTGTTTTCTTTCCTGAATGAAACGGCCGTTATTGTAGCGGCGGTAAGCTTCTTTTCTATCACGCAAGTGTGCACTCTCCTGTTCCCCCACCCCCAAACCCCCACCCCTAAAACAAACGAACTACAAAACA
>NW_004798096.1:282306-283643 GCF_000002075.1 Aplysia californica | reverse complement strand
CTTTGCTATCAACCATCTATCGTCCTTATTTCCCTTCCTTCTTCCTTTTTGTGTCTGTTACTCTCTTGTAACACATTTAATCTTCGGCACTTATATGATCCTATTGTGTTGCAAGCGCCGTAAAACTCTTACAAAAAATTATTTTAACTCACTGACACAGCATGTGTATACAGCCATCCGTCTGTATGTGTCACTAATAGATAGCACTTACTGAGCGCAAGTTCCCGCACAACAGCAAGCTCTATGTGGTTTACAATCTATACTATGGGGGTGGTTGGCGGGTGCTCTGATGTGGTCTGGTTCTTCTTTTCTATCAAACAGCTATCGTCCTTATCTCCCCTTCTTCTTTTTTATTCTTGTTTCTGTCCTTATGCTGTTGCGAGCGGCGTAAAATTTCCACTAAAACACACAAAAAAAACTATACTATTACTCCGGCGGACCTGGTATCATTCTGAGACAATCCTAACTCCCTGGGAAGCTTACAGCACAAGCTGCTGTTCATAGGCGCTAAAATACTAACATGCTGACAAAATCTTTCGCTGTCTATGGCTGGGTACCCATTACCACCTGGGGGAAATGATGATTGAGGATAAAGTGCCTTTCCCAAGGGCACAACATGGGGCCTGTGGCTCGAACCCCCCGAACTTGCAACCTCACGATTACGAGTCTAGTAGCCTAACTACTAGACTACCACGCCACTTTGTACTTTGTACATTGTGCAATCATTCGTCTGTCTCTCCCCTTACAAATGTCGCGGCACTGAAACATTCCGGGGGGAAAAGGCCCTCATTCTGTCGTCCTTACCTCTCCTCCTTCATTTCTTTGTATATTAATATCTAGTAACACCCTCTAATCTTCGTCACTTATATAACCTATTTGTATTGCCAGCTCCGTAAAACTCTTCCTGTGGGTGGTTAGCGGGCGGTCTGGTGTGGTTTGCTTCTTCTTTCCTATCAAACATCTATCGTCCTTATCTCCCCTTCTTCTTTTTTATGATTTTTACTCTTCTGGCGCTCATAAAATGAACGTATGCAGTTGAGAGCGCCGTAAAACCGCTACTAAAACAAAACAAAACTCTTCCTGAACTAACTAACTCCCCACCCTCCCCCTCCCCCTTCCCCAAACCCCGTCTTATCTGTTTGTCTTTTTTTTCTTATTCCCCTACTCTCAATGTCCGTTATCGTGCCGGTGTGCTTCTGTCCTGTCCTCTAAAGTCAACAAAACATTTCGGAGAGGCACGGCGAACAATAAGCTATGTTGCTGCAGTCCTCACAAGACTGGGTAGATCAAGCGCGGCCTATTTCTCGTGTCAAACAAGAGCGGCCTTTTTCTCGTGT
>NW_004798096.1:278264-279771 GCF_000002075.1 Aplysia californica | reverse complement strand
CCCCCCCCCTTCCCCACACACACCCGCCTACTGTGTTATTTTACAAGATAATCAAGCAGCCGTGCCGCAGTAGACAATAAATAAACAGGTCGTGGTTTAGATTGACTGGTCGATTGAATGATTGATATATTGATCAATTTATTGATTGGGTGGGTGAGTGATTAAATGATTAATTGAGTGAGTGGGTGAATGAGTGAGTGGGTGATTTACTGCTTGATTACTTGATTGATTGATTGAGTTCGTGAGTGAGTAATTAAATGATTAAAATGAGTGAGTGAGTGGGTGGGTGAATGAGTAAGTGGGTGATTTATAGCTTGATTATTTGATTGATTGATCGATTGATTGATTGATTGATTGATTGAGTTGGTGAGTGAGTGAGTGAATGGGTGATTTATTGCTTGATTATTTAATTGATCGATTGACTGATGGATGGATTGGTGGATTGGTTGATTGATACGGTGTTGCTAGTGTCCATGTATACCTCTCCCGCCGACCAAAGTCGCTGAGTGGGTGGTTGGCGGGTGCTCTGATGTGGTTTGTTCCTTCTTTCCTGTCAAACATCTGTTGTCTTTATCTCCCCTCCTTCTATTTTGTGTTTGTTACTCTCTTGTAACACCTCTATTCTTCGGCACTTATATGACCTCATTGTGTTCCAAATGCCGAAAAACACTTACTAAAACTACAACAAACAAACAAAAAAATGCTTCTTTTCCTTGATAACGTAGAGCAAATCATTTCTTTGGCTTAATAACCGTGGAACAAATCGTTTTGCTGGCTTGATGATCGTGAAACAAATCGTTTCTTTGTCTTGATAACTGTAGAACAAATTGTTCGCCTTGATAACTGTAGAACAAATTGTTTCTTTTCCTTGATAACGTAGAACAAATCATTTTTTTGGCTGGATGAGCGGATGAACGTCTGTCTATTCTTCTAATCTAAGACTGAAGACCTCGTCTGTCGATTAAGAAATAACAATTTAAAAAAAGTATATTTTATTGATCCTAGAAGGGCAATTTGGTTTACAATGGCAAGTATACATACATACTTTCATGAAATCATAATTATAAATGCATACATACCTAAATACACAATTCTACAATACAGAACAATTTCACAACTATGCCATTGCTGGTCGCCCCTGTGCAGCACCGTTTTTTTCAGCTAGGGGTGTGGTGTCTTTCTCAAGGACCCACCCCAGTGGCCACCCATCTGATCCCTGTGTCACCGACACTTGCTTGACAACCATTTAACGTGTTAGTGAACTCCTCGTCTGTCTTTCCATCTAACGTGTTACTAAACACCGTCTCTTTCTATTCATCTAATGTTTGACTGGAGACCGCGCCTGTATATATTCATGAATAAACAATTTAAAATTACACTTTTATTTGATCCCAGAAGGGCAATTTGGTTTACAATAGCAACCATCTGACGTGTTACCGAACGCCGTCTCTGTCTATTCATCTAATGTTTGACTTGAGACCGCGTTTGTAATATATATATATACGTA
>NW_004798096.1:273118-274236 GCF_000002075.1 Aplysia californica | reverse complement strand
TGTCTGTGTGTTTGTGTATGTGCATGTTTGTGTGGATGTGTGCATGGGTGTTTGTTGTTTATGGTGTATGTTAATATGCGTGAGTTTGTGTGTGTGTTTACTTTATATGTGTAGGTATGTGTGAGTGCATGTGTGTGAGTGCGTGTGTGTGTGTGTGTGTGTGTGTGTGTGTTTGTGTATGTATATATTATGTAGGCGTGTGTATGTGTGTGTGTGGTGCCCCTTTATGATAAACTTATATTTTATTATACTCAGTGTATATATATATCAGTGCGTGCGAGTGGTGGCAGGCGCTCTGGTGTGGTTTCCTTCCTGGTTGCTATCAAACATTTATCACTCTTATCTCTTCCTTCTTTTCTGTGCAAGTTACTCTCTAGCAGTAAGACCTGTAATCGTCGACGTTTATATTAGTATGACCTACATAATGTGTTGCAAGTGCTGTAAAACTCTTGCAAAAACTAAAATGTTGTTTCTTAACTTCTGTTGTTGTTTTGGGACTTCTTTGTGGCCGTCAACGCAACCCTTTTGGTTAATTAGGTCCTATCGGGGATAGACGATACATCCGGAGGTCGCGCCTCATAAATAACATTCCAGTGTTGAACAGGGCGTTAAACCTCTACAATGAGCAATGAAGTAATTTCACAAAGTTGAAGAAAGGGTGAACTTGAAACAAAATGACGCCCGTATAAATTTTATATATAAAAGGTTGTATTTGTATGTTTTGTTTGTTTTTGTAAAGTGTTTTACGGCGCTCGCAACTGCATAAGGTCACATGAGCGCGCGGGACACTCCTAATATTTTCAGTTGGTAGGGAATTTTGGATTTTGCCCGGGTGACGGCCGAAGCCAACTCTTATCGATTTTAGACCACCAAGGGATCTTTAGCGTGCGCAACTTGCACACTGGCCCTCCGAGATTTTTCGCCCTTGTCCGAGAAGGCTAGGTGTAGATCTTTCCTATCAGAAGATCAGGGGTGTGGCTGAAAGACAGCAGTAAGAAGAAGCTAAGGAGTAGCAGTAGAAAGGCTGCAGAAAAAATTAGGAGCCCAGAGGAAGTGGCAAAGGAGGTGAGGGGGTGGGGGCAGAAAGAGGAAATGAAAGCAGACAACAAAACATTGTT
>NW_004798096.1:270066-272890 GCF_000002075.1 Aplysia californica | reverse complement strand
GGGGGGCTATCGTAGTCTAGAGGTTGCGGTGTTCGCCTCTCATTCAATAGATTCCGGGTTCGATTCCCGATGGCGACGGGAAATGTTCTTTTCTAAAATTGCCTCCTATCACACCCTTTCTTGGTCTCTAACAATGTCATGTCGTCTGCTTTCGTCTCCACTTTCACCCCTACCCCCTTAGCCTTTTTGCCCCCTCCTCTGGGCTCCTAACTTATTGCAGCCTTTCTACTGCTACTCCTTGGCTCCTTCTTACTGCTGTCTTTCAGCCACACCCCTGATCTTATGGTAAGTAAGATGTAACATCTAGCCTTCTCGGATAAGTTTCGCACTTTAAAGATCCCTTGGTGGTCCAAAATCGACGAGAGTAGGTTTCGGCCGCCACCCGGGCAAAATCAAAATTAAATCCTACCAAAACTGAAAATGTATGTGTCTCACGTGCTCATAATATGACATTATGCGGTTTCGAGTACCGTGAACCACTTACGAAAAAAATGTTTGGAGTATGGCTGTGTTTACAACAATGTTTAGGGCATGGACGTGTTTACAACAAGTTTTGGGGTATGGTCGGGTTTATAGCAAGGTTTGAGGTATGGTCATGTTTACAACAATGTTTAGGGTATGGTCGTATTTACAACAATGTTTGGGATATGGTCGTGTTTACAACAATGTTTGGGGCATGGACGTGTTTATAACTAGTTTTGGGGTATGGCCGTGTTTATAACAAGGTTTTTGTTATGGTCGTGTTTATAACAAGTTTTCGGGTATGGTTGTGTTTATAGCTATGTTAGGGGTATGGTCGTGTTCACAGCTATGTTAGGGGTATGGTCGTGTTCACAACATGGTTTGGGGTATGGTTGTATTTATACAGTGTTTGGAGTATGGTCGGGTTTGTAACAAAGTTTGGGATATGGTCGTGTTTATAGAAAGGGTCATGTTTACAAAAATGATAAGGGTATGGTCGTATTGACAACAATGTTTGGGGGTATGGTCGTGTTTACGACAACAGTTGACAGCAGCACGAGTCGGGAAATCTTCATGAAATCCACAGTGTGCTCAGGTCCGGAAGTTGTCGGGATTCTCCGGCGTTTCCCTCTGCACCAAGGACATACCAAGACGGCTCTCTCTCTGCTCCTATCACTGTGGTCCGCACTCCCACCTACGTACCTGCCGAGCCACAAACAGCAGCGCGTGTCGGCTCAGGCCAACAATTAATTCTTTATTAGTAAATCTCCCGCTTCTTTTTACCATTTTACGAGCGCTGATCTTGTGAGCGTGCGCTTTGACTTTGGGGGCGCTGTGCTGTGTGTCTCCGGGTCCCGGGGTCCAGCTAGCAGCTTGCCGACTTGGCCATTAGCCCCGCTCGGCGTGTTGTTGGGCGGGTTTGATGACTACTACTGGCAGACCATTCCACGGTCACTGGCGGGAGACATTTGGACTCTACTTTCTTACAGTGATAAGTTGGTGATAACACACATTGTGATTCAATACGAATTTATTTATTTCGACTTTAAATGAGCAGAATGTGGGTGGTTGATGGGTGCTCTGGTGTGGTATGCTCACAGAATTCTTAAGTGTAGAATTCTGTGGGTATGCTCCTTCTTTCCCGTCAAACATCTATCGTCCTTTTCTCCCCTCCGTCTTTCTCGTGTTTGTTACATGTACTCTCTTGTAACACCTCTAATCTTCGGCACCTATATGACCTCATTGTGTTGCAAGTGCCATAAAACTCTTACGAAAACTCAAAACTAAATTATCGGAATATTTGAAAGAGACATTGAGAATCATATTGAATGTGCAGTCATTTGAAAAAAAAAAGTATTTTATGCGAATTCTGTGACGTGTTTAGTTTCGGTAAATGACGGGACAGAAAAAACCCAACCTCATTTGCCTGGTCAGTTACCGTGGAATAACCCTGGCCCAGGCCTCTGTCCTCCTTCTGTCTGTGCTGGCGAGACGGGGTTGTGTCGGACCCACACATACCTACGTGAGTGTGCCACACAGACTGTTGTGTTGAACGGCGGGGGTTCGAGTCGGACCCACGACATGTAGTGTCATAATATGTGAGTGTGCCACACGGAGTAGTGTGTTGACGGCGCAGGTTCGAGTCGGGCCTACACATTGTCATACGTGAGTGTACCAGACGGAGCAATGTGTTGAACGGTGCGGGTTCGAGTCGGACCCTCCCTTGTTGCGTCATAACATGAGAGTGTTCCACGCAGAGTGTTGTATGGAAGGACGGCGGTTCGAGTCGTACCCTCTAATGTAGTGTCATACGTGAGGAAGCCACTCAGAGTGTTGTGTTGAACCGTGCGGGTTCGAGTCGGGATTATACATTGTCATGCCATACGTGAGTGTGCCACTCAGAGTGTTGTGTTGAACCGTGCGGGTTCGAGTCGGGATTATACATTGTCATGCCATACGTGAGTGTGCCACTCAGAGTGTTGTTTTGAAGGACGACGGTTCGAGTCCGATAGCACAAGCAGTGTTATTTCCATACATGCGCGTGGGTGATTGGCGGGTGGTCTGGAGTAGTTTGCTCCTTCTTTCCTAACAAATATACATCTATCGGTCCTGATCTCTCCTCCTTCTTTTTTTTTTAAAATTGTTTTTTACTCTCTTGTAACTCCTCTAATCTTCCCCACGTATAGTACCTAATAATGTTGCAAGTGCCGTAAAACTGTTAGTAAAACTAAAACAAATCCATACCAGCGCCGTTCCCGCGATTTCGTTGAATGTTCTTGGTTCAATTGTGGACCTGCAATACGTGGATTCTAGTATTCAGATTGGATATATTGCCCACGTGTGTGTGTGTGTGTGTGTGTGC
>NW_004798096.1:264917-267077 GCF_000002075.1 Aplysia californica | reverse complement strand
CTCTCCTCCCTCTCTCCCCACCATCTCTACTTCTCGGTCTCCTCCGACCTCTGCCCTCCCTCCCTCCCTCCCCTCTCTCTCTCCCCTCTCTCCCCTCTCCTTGAGTTTAGTGGCCGCTGTATCCTAATCTAATTAAAAGGGTCCCCCGCTCGCAGTCTTTTGCTACTGATTTTTAAAGATAGTATTTACTGAAATCCGTGGTGGGAACAGAGGTTGGGCACCTCGGGTAGGTCGTCTTTTCTTTCTCTTTGTGTATTGTCTGTCCACTCGGATTGTTCCCTGTTCTTGTGACCATGTACTTCTCTTTACTCAAACAAGCAAACACCCCCCCCCTTCCCGGGGACAGTGCCACTGACTGTTGTGTCTTTAGGCCATTCCCAAAGGGGGGAC
Organism: Aplysia californica; assembly: GCF_000002075.1. NCBI lineage: Eukaryota > Metazoa > Mollusca > Gastropoda > Aplysiida > Aplysiidae > Aplysia > Aplysia californica. The sequence continues at coordinate 266,687 of NW_004798096.1, read as the reverse complement.
ATTTCTCGTTCCTGCAAAGTAGATTTGTAAATGGGCTGATTCATCATGTCACGATCATAACTGACAATAACTCTGCCAGATCTGCAACATGGAACTGCTGCTTTTTCTTTCCTAATCCTTACTATTGTCATTTTCCTCTACTTCTTTTGTATGTTTGTCACACTCTTGTGACCCGCTATTTTCGGGATGCCTTGGTAGTCGAAGCAGACTTTGTGCTGTTGAAGCTAGAAAGGTGAGAAGAGTAAGTCTGATTCCCTGTAAAGACTTCTCTGTTGACACCCACCCCGTGTCGCTCATATGACCTTATGCGGTTGCGAGCGCCGTAATACCCTCTACTAAAACTAAAAAAACTAACAAACAAACATGAGATGTCGTTAGAATGAGGGAGGGGCAGAGAGAGAGAGAGAGAGAGAGAGAGAGAGAGAGAGAGAGAGAGAGAGAGATAACTACTTCTCCCCACTTGAAGTAACAAACACAAATAGAAGCTCTCAACCTTATCATCAGTTCTCAAAGGCTGAGGACTGCGTTCAGGAAGTGCACACACTACACATTACACACTACACACTACACACCTGTGACGTGCAAGTAGGCGTGTTCTTCCGTGTTGTTTTACTATGGGTTGTCAAACTAGATGGGAAAACTACACACTACACTCGACAAACTACACACTAAGCTGCTTGCCGTGCGAGTAGGCGTGGTCTTCTGTGTTGTTTTACAATGAGTTGTTGACCTAGCGGGGATAACGGCGTGTCGCAGGCTGTGTGTGTGTACACCGGAACGACCCTTCCGCCCCCCGCCCCGCCCCGCCCCGTCCCACCGGATTCAGATCTCCCTTCGGGTGTGTTGGAAGTGCGGGTGTGTTATGAGAGTGTTTCTGTGATTGGTGTATGATTTCAGTGTGCTTTACTGGTGGCTTTTCTTGCAGACGGTAGTGTGTGTTGGGTGTTCTGTGTTTTCTGCGGGCTTATATGTCCATGAGGAAGCGACTTATGGTCGTTATACCACCCTTTACGACTGCCTAGTAGTACTCTATATTGTAGAAAGTAAACATCATATAAACCTGACTTCATTAGTTATAGCCTAATAAATTCAAATGGCTCAGTGTTCAGTTAACTACTTTAGATCGACAGTCAACAAATACGGACTGTGGAAATAAAATGTGAATTTGTGTTTCTCATTCGTGTTGGACGGTTCGAAATGAGGCGCAACGTAACATTGCCTTTGGTCCGCTTCCGATCAGATCATAGAGTATTTGGTCGCTTTTAAGGACTAGTGGGCTAACGCAGATTTTGGGGGTTTCCAGAAATCAAAAGTGGGCATTGCCCTACCTGTAGGTGAAGTTTGGTTTCATTGGTGTGTATATTTGTTTGGATAGAGGAAACTCCCCTTATCTTTTAAAGACATTGAACAAGGGTCCAAAATTTTTAACTTTGATTTTCTTAAAACAGTATTTTCCGGGATAGCCCCCCTTGTGCTTAAAAGTGACTATTTGTGTGTGTCATTTACGTCCTTTGAAGAGTGAAGGAAAGTAACGAATTACTATGAAGAGGTTTTGAAGTATGTAGTAGTAGTGTTGTCTGTCTGTCTGTTTGTCTGTCTACGTGCCTGCCTGCTGGCTGTCTATCTGTATGTATGTGTGCCTGTGTGTCTATCTTCCGTCCTGCCTCCCCTCTCTCTCCTCCCCCCACACGCACACATTCTCGGCTCTTTGTGTTCCTCACTATCTCTTGCGTTTCCTTTTGTCTGTCTGTCTGTCTCCCTTTCTTCCCC
>NW_004798096.1:260782-263127 GCF_000002075.1 Aplysia californica | reverse complement strand
TAAAATAATATACCCAATGCAATTCGCAAAATACATAAATGGATATACAGTCATTTCCATAACTTACTGAACATGAATCTACTAACATAAAAATTATGTCATTAAATTTGTCTTTAAAGATTTCTAAAATTTAGACTGAGTTGTTGTATGTCTCGAGGGTTGGGAAAGAGAGCTCCAGACTGATGGAGCAAGGTGGGCAAACGATCTTTCAGCTAATTTTTTTACCTCATTTTCTAGGAACTCTTAAAAGATACTGATCGCCTGATCTTACTGATCTAGATGGAACATAAATCTGGATGAGATCACTTAGATATGAGGGAGCTTTGTTATCGACACATTTATGACATAATATTGCAATTTTATATGACATTCTTGCTTTTTAAGGAAAAACGCTGATTAAAGGCACAAACGAAATGTAAATTTACAGTTTCCAAGGACTCTCAAACTTTGGTACGGTAGTCATCAAACTGTGGCAGCCATCTTCTCGCTTACTTTACTTCTGAAACCAGGCGACTCCACCTCCTTCAACACCAACAATCTCGACTTCTGTTGTAAAGATAGATGGGAAATTTTATCAACGAAAGCAAGACGAACGAACTAGCTTTAAGATTATACAAAATAGCTCAGTATGCCCCAATATTGACGAGCGCCTGATTCGACTACGTCACAATACAATTACATATTATGTTTATAGTTGTTTCGTTGTGTGTTCCTGTGCTGATTTTCTCGTCTTTTCAGCGAGTCCAAGTTTTTGTTCTTAGTTGGACAAACACAAAGATGTAGCAGGTGGAAAGTAAGGTTTGTGGGTGGTTGGTGGGTGCTCTGGTGTGGTTTGCTCCTTGTTTCCTATCAAACAACTATCGTCTTTATCTCTCCTCCTTTTTTATGTGTGTTACTGTCTTGTAACACCTCTAAATCTTCGGCACTTATATTGACCGTATATTGCGTTGCAAGTGCCGCAAAACTCTTACTTAAACCAAAGGAAAGTAAGGTTTGTCGATGGTGGCCGGGTAGTGGCGGAGACAACTCGAGAAGTACACACTGTCCGTGTGTCGAGTGTGTTCTGAACACATCACTGTCCGTGTGTCGAGTGTGTTCTGAACACATCATTGTCCGTGTTCCCGGTGTGTTCTGAAACACATCACTGACCGATGTAAGACAAATGAAGCCAGGAACTGTGAATGTGTGTCTGACCGCTGTATGACACATGTAGCGAGGAACTTTGATTGTTTGACCGCTCTATGATATTATGTAGCCGTGAAATTCTATTGTCCTACTGCTGTATAACACATGTAACCGTGAACTGTGAGTGTGTGTCTGTGAGTGTGTGTCTGACCGTTGTATGACATATGTAGCCATTAACTCTGAGTGTGTGTCTGACCGCTGTTTGACACATTACACACTATGTAGCCAGGAACTTTGATTGTCCTACTGCTGTATAACACCTGTAGCCGGGAACTGTCAGTGAGTGTCTGACCGTTGTATGACACATCGAGCCCGGAACTTTGATTGTCTGATTGCTGTTTGACACAATATGTAGCCGTGAAGTGTGAGTGGGCGTGACCTCTGTATGACACATGTAGCCGTGAACTGTGAGTGAGTGTCTGACCGCTGTATGACACATGTAGCCGTGAACTGTGAGTGAGTGTCTGACCGCTGTATGACACATGTAGCCGTGAACTGTCAGTGAGTGTGTGACCGTTGTATAACTCATGTAGCCGGGAACTTTGATTGTCTGATTGCTGTTTGACACAAATATGTAGTCAGGGACTGTGAGTGGGTGTGACCGCTGTATGACACATGTAGCCAGGAACCTTGACCGCTGTATGACACAAGTAGCCGGGAACTGTAAGTGTTTTTGTGACCGCTGTATGACACATGACACATGTAGCCGGGAAGTGTGAGTACATTCTGTGTGTGGGCTGTCAGGATTTCACGCGACCTACGATAGCAGTAGGTGGCACTAGACCTACCAGGAGTAATGTAATGTCAGCGGAAATTCACTTTGTTGAGAATCAACATCGAGGAGGATTCCCCTAGAAGACTCGCACGTGACACATGAACACACCGACAAACTGTCGGATCCCCTCGCTCCCCTCGCTCCCCCTGCTCCCCTGATCCCGCAATGAGGGAGCGACTGCAGTCGTCTGCGGTGAGCGGGCGGCCGCCGGGTGGCTCTGAGGTGGTCAAGCGGCGGTCAGTGCGCACTCAGGCCAATGCCCTCAACAGGCGCTCGTGGCCGCTGGCCCCGGGTTCGATTCGACAGCAGCTCAAGGTGAGTGACAAGGGGTGTGAGGGGGGTAAGGTGTGGGAGGGGGAGGGAGTGAGAGATAGAGAGACAAAGT
>NW_004798096.1:259150-260682 GCF_000002075.1 Aplysia californica | reverse complement strand
AGAGAGAGAGAGAGAGAGAGAGAGAGAGAGAGAGAGAGATACATACAATAGACTTGTCAAAAGAGGTATACAGGAGGCCATAAAATATACCATAGACTATCAAAAGAGGTATATTGGAGTCCATGAAATATACCATAGACTGTTATCTGGGGTATGGACCTTGAAATATACCATTTCCTCCCCTTCCTCCTCCCCCCTCCTTCCCTCTCTTCCCCCTCCTTCCACCTCCTCTCCCTCCTTCCCCCTCCTTCCCCCTTCGCCCTTTGACCCTTTAGTCGTGCTACGGCCTGGAAACAGGAAGCCTTCTTCCTTCTTGTTATCTCAGAACGATTGTCTCAGGTCTTGGGAGCCTTGAGAACGGCTGTAGACAAACATAGAGATACAGAAAGAAAAAATGGCTGTGATAAGAGGTATATAGGAGACCATGATACATTCAATAGACGTGTCAAAAGAGGTGTATAGGAGGCCATGGAATATACCATAGACTATCATAATGGGAATATAGACCATGAAATATACCATAGACTGTCATAAGAGGTATATAAAATATGAAATATACCATAGACTGTCCTAAGATGTATAGGAGGTCATGAAATACCAAAGATTGTCATAAAGGGTATATAGGAGACCATGAAATATACCATAGACTGTCATAAAGGGTATATATAGACCATGAAATACCGTAGACTGTCATAAAAAGTATATAGACCATGGCATTTACCATAGACTGTCATAAGAGGCTTATAAGAGAACATGAAATATACTATAGACTAGGGTTAGTGGTATATAGAAGACCATGAAATATACCATAGACTGTCTTAAGACGTATAATAGAGGAGACCATGACATACATAGACTGTCATACGAGGTATACTGGAAGCCATGAAATTGAAATGTGTATACCACAGACTGCCATAAGATGTATATTATAGACCATGAAATATACCATAGATTGTCATAAGAGGTATATGGGCCTTGAAATATACCATAGACTGCCATAAGATGTATATCATAGACAATGAAATGTACCATAGGTTGTCATAAGAGGTATATGGGCCTTGAAATATACCATAGACTGTCATAAGAGGTAGATAAGAGACCATGGCATTTACCATAGACTTTCGTAAGAGGAATGCAAGAAAACATGAAATATACTATTGACTATGATAAGAGGTATATAGGAAACCATGAAATATACCATAGACTGTTATAAAAAGTATACAGGAAGGCATGAAATTGAAATATACCATAGACTGTCATAAGAGGTACATAGACCATGAAATATGCGATAGATTGTCATAAGAGGTATATTGGCATTGAGATGTACCATAGACTGTCATACGCTCGTAAGAGGTAGATAGGAGACCATGAAATGTACCTTTAAGAGGTATATGGGCCTTGAAATGTACCATAGACTGTCATACGCTCGTAAGAGGTAGATAGGAGACCATGAAATGTACCTTTAAGAGGTATATGGGCCTTGAAATGTACCATAGACTGTCATACGCTCGTAAGAGGTAGATAGGAGACCA
>NW_004798096.1:257576-258849 GCF_000002075.1 Aplysia californica | reverse complement strand
CCTTCCTGTTGGGTTTATTGTTTGTTCTTTTTGTTTTGTTTTGGTTTTTTTGTTTGCGTTTCTGCATGTGGTATTGACGTGCGTGTTAGACTGTGCCTCTTCCCAAGCTCTCGTGGTGATAAAGGGGCGAGTTTTTTGTTAGATCTCATATCTCCAGTCTCCTCATGCAGCGATACAGGAACACTCGTGGCAAGGGAGTGGCGCGTTGTTGACTGATATAGATAGAGATCGAGACCATGAGTGGTTAGCAGGTGGCCTGCTGTGGTTTGCTCCTTCTTTCCTATCAAATATCTATTGTCCTTGTCTTTCTTCCTTGTTTCCTTTGTATGTTGTGTTTCCAACATCTCTATATCTTCGGGACTTAGGTGACCTGTCTGTGTTGCGAGTGCCGTAAAACTATCCTAAACGTTGAAAACGTCTGCTGTGCCTTATGTTGCTGTTTAATAAGTTAACCAAAATCATTGGCTAACTTTCTGGTCAGATGTCAGTTGTAGAGAATCAACCTGCTATATAATTATAACGCCCGCAATTTTTTAAAATTGGTGTTGTTGTTTTTTGTTATTGTTGTTGTTGCTGTTGGGTGTATGTGTGTGTTTGTATGTCTGTTGTGTGCTTAATATAATCCATCCCGGGGAATCTGCGTTTCCTGGAATGTAGAAGGGACTTCTTGGAAAGTCCGCCATCTCGTCAACACGTGGAGCGGGCTGTTGGTGAAGGATCGTGTGTCGGGGCCTATACCGGGACGGATGCCCATTGGTAGGTCAGGTCGGGTCAGGTCAGGTCGAGTCGGGTCGGGTCGGTTTGCTACCCAGATTGGGGGCGGGTGGTTGGCGGGTGCTCTGGTGTGGTTTGCTCCTTCTTTCCTATCAAACATCTATCGTCTTTATCTCCCCTCCTTCTGTTTTGTGTTTGTTACTCTCTTGTAACACCTCTAATCTTCGGATCTTATGACCTTATTGTGTTGCAAGTGCCGTAAAACTCTTACTACGGAAACGAAAATGCGGCTATCGCGGCACAAGCCGATCGCGCCCGAGTCGTCCCCTCAAAAACAAACGCGTTTAATTTCAGGTGACGAGTTGGGCGATCGACCCGACCCGACCCGATAGCAATGGGCATCCCGCTGGTGTTGCTGACAGGGAGGTGCAGAGGGGGAGAGAGATAAGATAGATACGATAAGAAGATGCATCTTTATGGTCCTGTGACTTGCACATTGGTTTGGTGTTTCACCACAAAAAAGCACAAGCGCGAGCACGCGCGCGCGCGCGCGCGCACA
>NW_004798096.1:254503-255768 GCF_000002075.1 Aplysia californica | reverse complement strand
GGGGGTTCGTACAAGGCAATTCTTACTACTGCTACTGTAGCTTCTTTTGGTGCCACCCCACCCTCCCCTCAATAATGAAAAAAAAATGTCGATTTTTTAACAACCTTATCGATAATGCAAATTTATTAAAAATCGATAATGAAAAAAGTGTAATCGATAATGATGAACAATGTTATCGATAATGAGAAACAATTTTATCGATAATAAACAATGTTATCGATAATGATAAACAATATTGTCGACAATGATAAACAATGCTGTCGATCATGAGAAATAATGTAATTGAGACGTAAAAAATGTTATCGAAAATGATAAACAGTTTTATCGATAATGATAAACAATTTTATCGATAATGATAAACAGTGTTTTTATACTGATAAAGAGTTTAATAGTAAACAATGTTACTGATTATAATATATGCAATGTTAATTATATTGGTACTCTTGTCAAAAGTTTAGAAGTCTAACAAGGAACTCATAATTTCTCGTCTCCCGGAATTTGAGCGGGTGGTTGGAGTGTGGAGTGTGGGCGGTTGGAGGGTGGACTGTGGGTGTTTATAGGGTGGACTGCGGATGGTTGGAGGGGGGACTGTGGATGGTTGGAGGGTGGAGTTTGGGTGGTTGGAGAGTGGGATATGGGTGGAGTTTGGATGGTTGAAGGGTGGAGTGAGGTGGTTGGACTGCGGTAGCCCCTAATTGGCTGGTGAACTGGTGTTGTTTTTCTACTTCATTCATATCAAACATCTTTTGTCCTCACCTCTCCTCCTTCGTTCCTATGAAACATCTATCGTCCTTATCTCTCCTCCTTCTCTTCTATCAAACATCTATCGTCCTTATCTCTCCTCCTTCTCTCCTATCAAACATCTATCGTCCTTATCTCTCCTCTTTCTCTCCTATCAAACATTTATCATTCTTTATCTTTCCTACGTTTATAAGAAATAATAATTAATGTACCCTCAAGTGACACATGTATTCTCGGCATTTATATGACTTAATTGTTTTGCAAGTGCCGTAAAACTCTTATTACGAAAACTAAAACTAGCCCAAGTTGTGCAGATGACGGGCCTACTCCAGTAATTCTTGTAAGATGAAAGTTGAAAGTAAGTGCCCATTGAGAGTGTCCGATCAGGTCAGATCGGATCGGATCAGATCAGGTCGGGTCGATTAATGTCGGGTGGAGTGCACACAACAAACAGATTCTCGCTTATTGTGTCAGAGTTGACTCACCAGTTAAAGAATAGAAAACTTTGACTGGCGGCGAAAGGG
>NW_004798096.1:249165-252238 GCF_000002075.1 Aplysia californica | reverse complement strand
TCTCTCTCTCTCTCTCTCTCTCTCTCCCCTTCCCCCTCCCTCCCTTCCTTCCTCACCCTCTTTCTTCCTCTCTCTTCCTCTCTCTATTTCTTCCACCCCGTTCTCCCTCGTCCTCTGACCTTCGAGACATAACATAAATCTGCTGTCTACCGTCAACAGACAGGAAGAAAAAGGAAAAGTTCTCAGAGAGTATTCCGTGGGAAGCTAAACAAACCACGGATCGCCTCTGATCTACACGGTGCCGGCCCCCAAGTAGGGCTGGGCTATAAGACGCTTTAGCAAGCAAGCAAAATCCGGATAATATGTTAGTGCACCTCTTCGGTAAATAATATTATGTTACGAACCGATTCGGCAAATGGGTTAGAACCACTTTGACAAACAGGTTAGCATAACTTCAACAAATGGGTGCACCCACTTCGGCAAACGGGTCAGGAAAAAGAGTTAAGAGTCTGGATTCGGATAATGTCTTATTGAGGATTATCTGATTATCCGGATTCATTTATCCGGATTTTGCCCACCTCTACCCCCAAGACTGTCTCTCTAGCTCCGGAATTCTTATGCTAATGATGGTGTTCCAGGGGTACGTAAGCCTTGTGGTGGGTCGCTCTGACACGGCTGGGGAGAAACGAAACAAAAAATGTCTTTGGAAAGCTGAGCCCAAAATGTTGGGAGAGAGAAAAAAGGGGCTGTCTTCATTTCGTCTCAGTTGCATGGAGTGAAAGAAAGCCTTTCAGAGGCGGAACTTGACTGGGGTAAAAGGGGCAACGATTATTCAGTCAAAGCTGGAAGCCAACTGTGCGTGCATATTATAATCCTGAATTCAAAGTACGCCATGACAATTATGATCCTATTCTGTGGACCCTCCCAGGGTTGAAATTTGGGGGTTTTTTCGCTGCCAGTTTTATTCAGATTTCCATGGGGCCTATGTGCTGTTTGGCGGGGATCTTGGTGTGTAAGCGGAAGTCTAGTTGGATTTCCATCTAAGGAGAGGATATCTGGTATCGTCTATTTGACGGTCTACTGGATTGACAGAGTCTACCTGTTTATGTGTCAGTTGGTTTGGGTTAAGGTTGGGGTAGGGAGAGAGTAAAGGATATATATATCTATCTATATATCTATCTATCTATCTATCTATCTATCTATCTATCTATATATAGACTGTGCGGGCAGGAAATACGAATTTATAACGACAATGACACACATGTGAAAGCTGGCGTGCGGGGGTTGGAGATGGGACTTCTGGCCGACCTCACGGGGAGACATACGCGCACCTTTTCATTTCTGAGAAAGCGTTTTAAAGACGTGTCACAGAGTTTCATAATAATTATGATAATAATAATAGTCATGATAACAGTGATAAGAACAAAACATTGATAATAATGACCATAATGATGATAATGATAATAATATAATGATAATAATAATAATAATGATGATAATGATGATATAGTAATAATAATAATAATAATGATGATGATACTAATAATAATAATAATAATAATAATAATAACAATAATAATAACAATGATAATGATAATAATAATAGTAATGGTAGTAAATAATAATAAAAGTAATAATAATAATAATAATAATAGTAATAATAATGATAATGATGATGATGATGATGATGATGATGATGATGATGATGATGATGATGATGATGATGATGATGATGATGATGAAAATTGAAAATGATAATATTTAATAATATGGCATTTGTGTCGAGCTCAACCACAATTAAAGAACCTGGCTCTTTGCGCACTGCAATACGACATTAACACATAAACAGTGATAGCTATAATACAAGCATGACAGATAGATAGACAGACAGACAGATACATAGATAAATTGATAGATAGATAGATAGATATACAAAAAAGACTTCAGTTTATGAGCAAGCATTTGAAAGAACTAAAAGATTTGATTTCTGCAAGCAGACAGTGGCTTTTAGATCTAGGGGCTGCGAGATATATATATATTACAATGTATGTCCTTTCTGCATTGTTCTGTAGTGTCGCTAGGGACGTCATAGGTACGGCTAAAACAGCACCTGGACATTGATAGCTGGTGCCTCTATATATAACCTATTGATGGTCAAGGTCAAGGACATAATATAAATATGTCCTTTTATTTATAATTGTGTCCCGTGTCGTCGCAGCTAAGGATGTGATATAAAAAGTATGTCTTTTCATTATTGTTCTTTGTTGGAGGTTGGGACGCGATACACATATTATTATTGGTCCCTGTTGTAAGAAGTAGGGACGTGGTACAAATTATGTCCTTTCATCCTTGTTCCCTGTCGGAGGTAGTGACGTGATGTACTAATGTTCTTTTTATAGATACGACTAAAACAACACTTGGGCATGGATGGCTGGTGCCTCTCTATATATAAATTATTGATGGTCGAGGTCAAGGACATAATATTATAGAAATGTCTTTTCATCATTAGTCCGTGTTGGAGGCACGGACGTGATATACTAAATGTAGTTTCACAGGAAGGTCTTGGTATAGAAATATGTTCTTTCATCGTTGCTCTATGCCATAGGTACGGCCATGATGTTATAGAAACGTCCTTTCATCAGTCGGCCATTGTTCCGTGTTGGAGGTGGCCTTCAGACACACTTTCAGACTCGGAGCTTCATTCTCAGCGGAGGCGCTCATATGACCTTACACAGTTGCAAACGCCGTAAAAACTAAAATGAAAACATTCTCAGCGGAAACAAACGAACAAAAACAAAGAAGTAGAAGAAGAAATCTTCTCGTCTGAGGGTAGGGTGGTTTGCTTTGCTGGCCGTATGTACCCGGCTGTGATGTGACCACCGTTATAACGTACGTGTGCAGCTGGCTGTTGTGTGGGCGGCTGGCTGGTGACCCAGTCGTCATCATCAGAGATCAGAGATGAGCCGCGCCGTGTTCCGCCATCACTCCTTCTCCGTGGCCACAGAGCGCACTGGGAGAAATAGGAAGCTCCAGTACCACAGGCTCAACGTCTCCTTCCCCAGCATACAGGTAGTACGTCCGGCCCGCGCGCAGGGGTCCAGGGTTCGAATCCGCTCGGGAAAAGGGGAAAAGG
>NW_004798096.1:228603-237967 GCF_000002075.1 Aplysia californica | reverse complement strand
GGGGGGGAATGTTGTATGTGTGTCTATTTGTTTCCCTTTGCCTGAGTTCTTTTTTTCAATCTTTTCTAAATATTAATCCACTAATTGTATCGTTATTTGTTTACGTGTGTGTAAGTTTTTGGGTTTTTTTCCTGTTTTCTTCCTATTTTTTTCAGCGATTTTGAATGTTCAAGGGTTGAATGTGTCTTTATTTGTTTACTTTGTCTGTGAGTTGGTTTTTCTAGTGGTTAAGCTGCTCGACAAGAAATTGTGGGTGCGAGGGTTCAAGACTCTGCTCGGTCCAGACGTGTCCTTTGGGAAAGGCTTTACACGAATATCTCATTAGGCTTGGTCCTTTCAGATATGGACTTGGGTGGATGGCGGGTGCTCTGGTGTGGTTTGCTTCTTCTTTCCTATCAAACATATGTGGTCCTTATCTCCCCTTCTCCTTTTTTATGTTTGTTACTCTCTTGTTACACCTCTAATCTTCTGGCGCTCACATGATCTTATGCGGTTGCGAGCGCTGTAAAACCTGTACTAAAACTAAACTTTCAGATATGGACGTAAACACGGAGGTCTCGCCTCGTAAATAACCTTATAGTATTTATATGTATGTTAAACCTGCACGTTTCACCCTTTCACAAGTGCGTTGCGGGTGCCCCAGTGTAGTTTGCTCCTTCTTTCATATCAAACATCTGTCGTCCTTATCTCTCCTGCTTATTTTCTTTGTGTGTTACACTCTAGTAACGTCTTTTATCTTCGACATTTATAAATCCTATTTGTGTTGCAAGTGCCGTAAAACTTTTACTATAACTAGAAGCAAACAAACAGAAAGGCATACATTGTGTTGTTTTGTTCACTTGGGGCATTTCTGTGACCTAGCTGTGTGATGTGTCCTGACCTAATTCTGTGGTGTGTTCTGACCTAATTCAATGATGTGTTTTGACCTGACTCTGCGAGCGATGTGTTCTGACCTAACTCTGTGGGTGGGTGGTTGGCGGGTGCTCTGGTGTGGTTTGCTCCTTCTTTCCTTCCAAACATCTATCGTCCTTATCTCTCCTCCTCTTTTATGTATGTTACTCTCTTAAAATTGTAGCACATCCATTCTTCGGCACTTATATGATCTTATTGTGTTGCAAGTGCCGTAAAACTCTTACGAAAAAAAAAGAACTTTGTGGTGTGCTCTGACCTAAATTTGTGATGTGTTCTGACCTAATTATTCTGTGTGTTCTGGTGTCTGGCCCAACAGATCATCCAGGAATACAACGGCAACTTCAACCTGTTGGCTCCCATGCCTGGCTTCAGGGACGGACAGCCGCGCAGTCTTCTGTTCCACTCCAGTCTCCGCATGAAGGAGGCACAGTCCGCCAAGGTGAGTGCTTAGCTAGTGCTTGAACCCGTACCATAGACAGAACTCGAGATATTTCACTGCACCAGCTGAACGAAAACATTGTTCAGAATGTTAGACATTTTACTGTGCCAGGTGAACTGAAGTATTGTTCAGAGTTTTAGGTCATTTACTAAACCAGCTGAACTGATGCCTGGTCAGGAATTTGGGAAATGGAGTTTCACAGTATTTCAGCGAGGACTCATACACTTATATGACCTTATTATGTTGCCAGTGCCAAAAAACACTTACTAAAACTAAAAACTAAAAGCATGGAACATCTGCGGTAAACAACCCTTTGCGCTCGAGACTGGGATGTCCATTTAGAGATGAACTCAAAGGAAAGAGCAGCAGACATTCCAACCGGCTGTGGTCTCTCTATTCACTATGGGTGGTGGGCAGGTGCTCTGGTGTGGTTTGCTCCTTCTTTCCTATCAAATACTTGACCGAAACTGAGTCCATAGTGCTGCAAAACACTTACTCAAACAAACAAACTATTCTATCAAACATCTTTCGTCCCTATCTCTCTTCCTTCTTTTCCTTTTCAATGCTTTTCTGTAGTAAAACCTCTTTCTCTTGGCACTAATATGACATCCTTTGTGTTGCAAGTGCTGTAATACTCATACTACAACAACTTAACCTTCACAGGTGGATGTGGACTGCCTTCTGTTCACCGACCTGATTCTGATCTGCAAGTCCAACCGGCGGATGGAGCGCTTCAAGATCATCCGGCCACCCATGAGGCTTGACCAGCTGGTGGTAAACGAGCTGCGGGACAAGGGCAGCTTCCTGCTCATCTACATGAACGAGTACCACGTGCCCATCTCTGCCTTTGCCTTCCACAGTGACACCGCCGCCATCAAAGGCTGGCTGGAAAAGTTCCGGGAGGCTCAGGTAAATATCTCTGTCCTCTCTCACTTTTGTTGGCGGGTGCTCTGGTGTGGTTTGCTTCTTCTTTCCTATCAGACGTCTATCGTCTTTATCTCCCCTCCTTCTTTTTTGTGTTTGTTACTCTCTTGTAACTCCTTTAATCTTGGCACTTATATGACCTTATTGTGTTGCAAGTGCCATAAAACACTTACTAAAACTAATACATCTCTTACTCTTACTGTACCGTACGTGCTGTACAAACAAGGCAGAGAGCAGTGGACGTCTCGCTTGTCTGTCCATATACCGTATCTCGCTTGTCTGTCCCTGTACCAAGGGGGCACAAGGCAATGAGTGGTCGACGTCACGTTTGTCTGTCCCTGTACCATGGGTACGCAAGGCAAGTGGACTTCTCGCTTGTCTATCCTTGTAGGCACAGAGCAGTTGACACCACGCATGTCTCTCCCTGCTCAGACACATGGCAGGGATGTTGTATACATCTTCAATAAATGGGGAGACAGAAAGGAGGAAGAGAAAAGAGATGGCTAGGATGTTATTGGTTCAGCGAGGACAGTTTAATGACAAAAGATGATTGCTTATTTTGGGATTTTTATTTTATGTAAATTTTTAATTTTCTTTTTCTTTTTGAGAGGAGAATTGAACTGAAGTTGAAAAAATATCAAAGAGAAAAATTCGTTTTATTTGTGGTCCTAGAAGAGGAGTTGGATATCTGTGTGTACTGTGGTGTGCAGTCTGGCCTATTTGTTCTTGTCTTGTGCTGGAGAGAGGGCTGGTAGTGAGCTACTTGTACTGAAAGTGACCTACTGACCTACTTGTACTGAAAGTGACCTACTTGTACTGGAAATGACCTACTGACCTACTTGTTCTGAAAGTGACCTACTTGTACTGGGAATTATGTACTTGTACTGGGAGTGATCCACCTGTACTGTACGAGATCAGTGATACTTTGCCCTGTTTCTTGTCTTTGGTGACCTCCTTTACGTGGGATGTGCAAACACGGCGACTTGTAGTTTAGTCTTCTGTCTAGATTTAAAACTTTTGGTCAGAGATGGCCACAAGCATCTGAGTCTTCATTTCTTTTTTCTAGCTAAATTCATTATCATTATCAGCATTATTACTTCTTTTGCAATTCTGTGAAACTTATGTACAATGATCGAAGCAAGCGAGTGGTTGAAGGGCGCCGCTAGTAGGTCCTACTTCTTTACTTTCTCTCTGTTGTTTCTGCCTGTATGTCTTACTTTTTCCCAGCACTAAATGACTATAATTGAGTCCATAAGCTTCTCTTTACTCAAAAAAACCCCAGACAAACAAATCGCAGCAAACTGTCGGAGACCCTGTTCTATTTTTTCATGGGCTGTCCACAGTACATGCTCAAATGTATGTCAGTATACTGTTTTACCTTCTTGTATTGAGTCCGACCTACTTTTTCTAGTATTTTACCTCCTGGGCGGTGCCACTGACTGAAATGTCTTTAGGCCATTCCCAAAGGGGGGACATTTCTTGTTCATGCACAGTAGAATTGTAAATGGGCTGATTCATCATTGTCACGCTCATAACTGGGCCTGATCTACAACAGGGAACTCTGCTGCTTTTTCTTTTTTTTCCTAATCCTTACTATTGTTATTTTTTCCTCTACTTCTTTTGTATGTTTGTCACACTCTTGTGACGCGCTATTTCCGGGGTGCCTTAAAAGTCGAAACAGACTTTGTGCTTTTGAACCAAGAGAGGTGAGCAGAGTAAGCATGATTCCCTGTAAAGACTTCTCTGTTGATATCCACCCCTTGGCGCTCATATGACCTTATGCAGTTGCGAGTGCCGTAACACCTCTACTACATCAATTACATTTTCTAGTATTATGATGTAGGCTAATGTTTTACCTACTTTTTGTGACGTCAGTAGCTTAATGGTTAGGCTACCAGACCCGTAACCGTGAGACTGCAGGTTCGGGGGTTCAAGCCTCAGGTCGGTCTGGCGTTGTGTCCTTGAGAAAAGCACTTAATTTCTCGAAATTCCCTTTTGGCACGGTCCTTTCGGAGATGCACGTGAGATCCCAAGGTCCCACTTCTTGAAAACTAATAGTGTTGATAGGGGTGTGAAACCTGTACCATTTATTGTATTATTAATATGTACAGTTTGGCCAACTTGTATTTGTATTAAGATGTACTTTGTGACCTAATTGTATAGGTCCTTATCTTCTTGGTGGGTGTGGGTGGTTGGTGGATACGGTGGTGTGGTTTGCTTTTTCTTTCCTGTCAAACTTCTATCATCCTTGACCTAATCTCTCCTCCTTCTTTTATGTGTGTTGCTTTCTTGTAACACCTCTAATTTTCGATATTTATATGATCTAATTGTGTTGCAAGTACCGTAAAACACTTACCAAAACTTGATGGGTGGCTGGTGATCGCTTTAGTGTGATTTGCTCCTTCTTTTTTTATGAAACATCCATCGACTTAATCTCTCCCCCTTCTTTTCTTAGTATATTACTCACTCGTAACGCCTCTAATCCTCAGCACATACATGACCTACTTGTATTGCAAGAACCGATGAATTCTTATTAAAACTAAACGCAAAAGATCTACTTGTACATGCATTTATATGTACTGTTTGACCTACTTGTAGGTGTCTGACCTACTTGTATTGTGCCTGACCTACTTGCATTGCGCCTGACCTACTTATATGTGTCTGACGTAGATATATCGTGTCTCACTTACTTATATCATGTCTGACCTACTCGTTTTGTGTCTGACCTACTTGTATTGTGTCTGACCTATTTTTACTGCAAATGTTTTTCCAGAGAGAGTTCAAAGTTCGCCGGGTCCAGGAGAGCGCGGAGTTGGAACGTCTGCGGGCTGGCAGCGGTCACGTGGCGGAGGAGGTGGAGTACACGCCACTGACCGCCGTCCCGTCCGACCTGGCCTTCGGCTCCGGCAGTTTCCCGCGCTCGGAGAGCATGGAGTCCGCGGACAGGTTCATCCCCAACCTGCTGACGCCCACCGAGCCCATGGACCCTGCTTTCCACAACGACCTGGGCCGCTCGGGCTCCGCCGGCGACATACACGCTCGGTACCCCGGCTCAGGGCCCTTACGGGACGCCTCGGCCGCCTACACCACCAGTGCAATGTCTCCAGAGCTCTCCCCGTCAGACAGGCGGCCAATGGGCGGGGCTAACAGCAGCGTCAGCCAATCGGATGTCTCAGCTCACAACAGCAAACACAAACCTGTTCAGACATGCCACTCCGTGCCCAACATAACGGTGAGAGACCTCGGGGCGGACGCCAACGCCCTCGCCTCCATGCCTCCCCTCGCACCACCACCACCATCAGCGGCGGCGCGACACAGGAAGAGCGCGGATACTATACAAAACCGTGTCGGTGCTAGCGCCACGTCATCGTCAGCGGCAACGTTCAACGACGCTCACCGGTCGCTGTCACAGCTGTCTCTGTCGGAGCAGCACAGCGCCATGGACGAGGAAGAACTCTCACGGATTAAGTTCAACTCTCGGCGCCTGTCGCGGACGGAGAAACGCTACCACACGGCCGACTCCATCCAGGAGATGAAGCACCAGGACAAGGACTCCACCATCCACAAACGTTTCTCCTGGAGAACGGACGTGAACGATGACCACGAGAAACTCAAATCCAAAGTGCTGAGCTCGGACTCCATCCGCAGCATCCCGTCATCCAGCGGCGTCAGCTCTACGGGCTCGCTACACCTGAACCCGGAGAGTGACATCACCGAGGAGGTGGAGGGGAGGGTGGGCGGTGGGGGGACGGACGATGCTACCTTCGCCACCACCACCAACACCGCCGCTGCTTCCCGGAAGTCGGAGCGAGGGAAGCTGTTCTCCTCTAGTGACGCAGGGGTCCGCCTAGCCGGGGAGAGGTACGAGGAAGATGGGGCGGGATCAGTCGAGGATTTGAACCCGGAGTCGAAGCAGTCCAAGTCCAAGTCGACGCCAGATCTGGTAGCCGTGTTTAACAGTCAGCTCCTCATCAGCGAGATGCAGGACGGGATCGCCTCTGTGGAGGTGACAGGTGACGTCAGCACCAGGAAGTACACACAGGCGGACATCATCAAGATGAAGAAGATCAAACATCAGATTTTGTATGACGCTAACGTTGAGTCCTCGTAAGTACTTCAACTACTTGTTGTTGTTGTTTTTTTGGGGGGAGGGGGTTGTTTTTGTTTGGTTTTTTAATTGCGAGCTCACTTGTTTACCTTTTATGTTTTTTAACGCCCCCATCGACACAATTTAGATAATTTAGGAGGTGGGCTTCGACCCTGTCTGTCAGAGCCTGCCAGCATGGGCTGAGAGGGAAGCAACGTCCCATCAGAAAGACTGAGGTAGTCGAAAACATTCTCTCTACTCGGGAATCGAAAATGGGTCTGTGGGTGGTTGGCGGATGCTCTGGTGTGGTGGATGCACTACAGAGCAAGAGATGCACAGAACCGTCCCGAGGCCTATTCCTCGGAAACTGACGGGACATTTGGACTGTACTTTCTTACAATAATAACACTGTTAATCAATTATCGCCGATGTCTGTCGCAGATCTGGCACTGGATGATGATGATTCAATATCAATTAATGTATTTCAACTTTTAAAAGATCAGAACATTTGAAACACATGTCAAGAATCATAGTGCAGTCAGTTGAAAAAATAACTACGTGGTTAGTGCAAATTCTGTGACATATTTAGTTTCGGTAACTAACAGGACAGAAAAAACACCTCATTTGTCCAGTTGGGTTTTTCAAAATAGTTTTTTTTTTCCAGATGACTAGATCTACATTTAATATGATTCTTAATACTGTTAGGTTACCGGATTCATAATTGTGAGATTGCGGTTTTGGGGGTTCGAGCCTCAGCTCGGTCCCACGTTGTAATCCTTGGCAAAGACACTTTATACGAATACATCCCATTTTGCTCGGTCCTTTCGAAGATGGACGTAAAGCTCGGAGGTCCCGCCTCCTAGATAACCTAACAGTGTTGATAGGAGCGTTAAACCTGTACCATTTCAACTTTTTCATTTAGTATGTCTTCCACATTTTCTAATCATTTAAAGTTGAAATAAATGAATTGATATTGTATTACAGTGTTATCATTTTACCGTTGAATAGCCCCCTAGCCAGTTGTTTTAGTTTTAGTAAGAGTTTTACGGCACTTGCAAAAAAATAAGGTCTTGTAAGTCCCCAACATTAGAAGTGTTACAAGAGAGTAACAAACACAAAAAAGAGGAGAGATAAGGACGATTGATGTTTGATAGGAAAGAAGAAGCAAACCACACCAGAGCACCCACCAACCACCCGCATGGCAATTGTTTAAGCTTATAGGCTCCAAAACTCTGGTGGCACAAAGTTCTCTCACCCAGTTTTGCAGCAGGCTTTGCGAAGATGATAGAAGAATTAATAGCTCTGGCGAACACGTGATAGATGTTCGCACCTTGTAGAAATGACAGATATAGCGGACAAAGTCTTACAAAGAGTGCCAACACCCTCATCTGTATTGTCTGTGAATAATAGAGTCTAGAAGCGCAAAGGAGGCAGGTTGGTGGGTGCTCTGGTGTGGTTTGTTCCTTCTTTCCTATCGCACGTGCATCGTCCCGATCTCTCCTTTTTTGTGCTTGTTACTCTCTTGTAACACATCTATCCTTCGGCACTTATATGACCTTATTGTTCTGCAAGTGCCGTAAAACTCAAACCAAAACTAAGACCAAAAAGAAATCCGTTTGGAAAGCCTGAACAGATGGGTGACGGGGAAGTGCAAGGATTAACTAGGCTTTTTTAAAGAGCATCCGAAGGCAGAAATGAATGAAGAACAACCCCTACTGTTATAAAGTCGGCGTTGATGGAGAACCATGATCACCGATCTCTGTTTCAGATCTGGCACTTGATGATGATGATGATGATGATGATGATGATGATGATGATGATGATGATGATGATGATGATGATTTAGTCAATGTGAGGCATTCTTGCAAGTCACATATTTTTCTCTCTCTTATTCCACAGGGAGGTATGAAAAAAGACAGAGGATTAGGTGCTTGAAGAAGAAAGAAGGCTTGGCTCGAAGAGCGACGAGGGACAGTCTGTCTCTCCCTCTGTGCACGTCTTGGATACTGTGAGCAAAAACTGATGATTCCTTGATCAAGGTCGTTTTTTGGAAGTGTGTCGTCCCAAGCATACAGGCGTGTTTCCCCCTCTCGCCTGGACAGGACTGGAGAATCGTTCGATCGTATTCTTGACCCATCGGACGCCAGATCGCCTGTGCACCGTAATGGAAATACACGAGCCAGGTGGCTGTGGGTAGACGCAAAGGAAGGACTGACCAAGCCGTCCCCAGCAGCCATCTTGACCTGTATCTACCAGGCATCTCTTTCGTCAGACAGACTGACTCATTGACCTCCCTCCTCACCTCTGGATGTCTCCCTCAATCCAGTTGACATCAACGACCTACCCTCTTCGGAGCTCAACTCTTTGGAACTGAACTCCTGGGGGGACGAGTTTGGAGCTCCTCAAAGTTGGATGACGCACTTTCATGATTCATATCGACTGGATTTTTATTGTGTTTTTTTGTTGTTGTTTTATTATTTTTTGTTTTTATCCTTACCTACATATTCTACTGTTCAATGACCTACCCGCTCAACAGCTCAACTCGTTGAGAGGAGTTCGAGGTTCCACGGATCTAGAGCACGGATGTACAAAGTCGGCGGAGAGGATACCTGCTGTTGTTGTTGTTGATGTTGTTGTTGTTGTTGTTGTTGTTGTTGTTGTTGTTGTTGTTGTTGTTGTTGTTGTCATCCAGCTGGGAAGTGAATTCCTCGGAACTGCTCGGTGAATTTCCCCTCATTTCATCAACGGCTTTGGACTCAACTGGTTATTTGTTTGAATGGGGTTGTTTGTTCGTTTTTTTAAAAATTGTTTTGTTGTTTTTATTTATGGGTGAGGCGAGGGAGGTATTATTTTTCCAGTTAACTGGGGAAATCGCTGACTCGCAATTGGCCTCCTGATCCGGCTTATGGTTCTTTCTACTGACCTTGCTGGGTGCACACAGGTGTGGCAGACGTTTATATATACATATTGGGAACAGACAGATACGCCACTCGTTGATTTAT
>NW_004798096.1:225173-226238 GCF_000002075.1 Aplysia californica | reverse complement strand
GAGGAGTTACTTTTTTCAAGTACAAACTGCGCATATATGGTCGCTTTTAAGGACAAGCGGGCCAACCCAGATTTCAGGGGTATCCAGAAATCTTGACCTACACCGAAAGGGGGCGTTGCCTCACCCATAGGAGAAGTTTGGTATCATTGGTGTGTATATTTGTTTGGTTATAGAGAAAACGAACAAGGGGCAAAAACTTTACCTTCGATTTTCTCACAACAGCTTTTTTCGGGATAGCCCACTTGCCTTTAAAAGCGACCATACATGTTTCAAGGGCTTGTGATGCAGCAATACCGCATCCCTCTATGTTGAAAAGATACTGTATCCGTCTTTGTTGAAGGGATTCAGCATCCCTCTTTGTTGCAGCAATACCACGTCCCTCTTTGTTGCAGCAATACAGCATCCCTCTTTGCTAAAAGATACTGTATCCCTTTTTGTTGCCGCAATACCACATCCATTGCAGCAATACCGCATCCGTCTTTGTTGCAGCAATACCGCATCCGTCTTTGTTGCAGCAATACCGCATCCGTCTTTGTTGGAAGGATAATGTATCCATCTTTGTTGAAGAGATTCTGCATCCCTCTTTGTTGCAATACCACATCCCTCTGTTGCAATACCACATCCCTCTTTGTTGCAATACCGCATCCTTCTTTGCTGAAGAGTGACACTGTATCCTTCTTTGTTGCAGAGATATTGTATCGCACCTGGCCATGATTTATCCCGACAGACGAGGTCGCAAAAGCCTGTCTCCGAAAGGATTTACTTGTAGTTTGGGTTGATGGGGAAGGCACAGCATACTATAGTCATAGTTAGGAGGAGACCGTGTTTCTTATCTGTGCTCACCCTGTTGGGACTGGAGGGTGCCTCTGAATGAACATCCTATAACTACTGAATGCTCCTGGTTTGCTTTGTATCTGTTATTTGCTGACTTTCTGTGTGTTGTTTTTGTCTGTTGTTTCATGTCTGTTGTTTCATGTCTGTTGTATCTGTTGTTCTGTCTGTCTGTCTGTTTTTTCTATATGTTTTTTTCTTTCTGTTGTTTCGGTCTGTTTTTTAATGTCTGTT